>NC_057802.1:319371615-319496930 GCF_018294505.1 Triticum aestivum | reverse complement strand
GAGCACCCCCCCGAGCCCCGCACCCCTCGCGCCCAAACCCCGCCACCGGAGCCCCTCGCCGGAGCCCCGTCGAGGTACTGCCGCCGGCCGTCTCGTTGTTGACCGGTTTTCTGTAAAAAAAACCTTTTGTTTAAAAAAAACCCTAGATCGGTTTTTTTTTGGTTTTCTTATTTCACGAGCGTTCACCGAACCGTTCGTTTTAACGAACGCGTTCTTCGGTTTTTCTCTGTTAACGAACGTCCGTTATTTAACCGTTCGTCCGTTTTTCTTTTTCGTCGGATTTTTTCGTTATTTTCTCAGATTCGATTTCTGATCTAATTTTCGAATTTGTTTAACTTCTCGCTCGTTTATCGGAATCAGGCGATTCAAGCGCCTAGAGTTTCGTCTCGAAATTCTCTTTCCGTTTAACCTACTCAAACAAGTTTTTGCTACAGTAAAATTTGACCTAGATCCAGATTAGCAAACGAAGTTTCTTTCTTTCGCCGTTTGACTTTCGTTGCTTCTTTCGAGTTGATTCTTTTTGCAAACCGGAGTTCTTAAGTTGAACTTTCTGGTTGGATCTTTCATTCGAGTTTTACCTGTGCATTAGATGAGTACTGATTGTATGCTTGTTTGTTGCGATAGAGTACCCGGAGTGTGCCGCTTGTTACTTCGACTCGCTAGGTTTTGCGGATCATCAGCAAGGCAAGTAACACTTTGATCATATTCCGTTCATACCCAATTTTATTGCATTAGATCTATTTTCCTCAAACACATTGCATTGTTAGGATCAAATTAAACTGTGGGTATTGGGAAGTAGTTGAGGTAGTACCTATTACCTGTTTTATTTATCAAACCCTTGGGAGTTACTTCTACGTTGCTTTTATTATTGCCATGCTATGCTCGTAGACGTGGATTGGGTTTGAGAGATATTCATGACAGATGTGAGATGCTTAATAATGGTTCAACTTAAGGTGGCAACTAAAACTCACATCTGGGTGGATTGAGGCACCTGGAGAACCCAGTGTTGTCTGTATGTATAAGGTCCGCCACCCAGGCTCAAAGGGATCATAAGATTATCATGCTAGAAACTTCCGTGTGCAGCCACAAGCTATTATGGGCTCTAGCATAGCTGAGTAGGTTACAGGATCTCTTGAAGAGGTGGACTAGCAGATGTAGGGGAAAGTAGGTGTACCGGTCCATCCAGAGTAGAGAGTGATTGTTTCTGAAAGACTGTGTCTCGGTCATCCGTTTCTCAAACATCATGCAGTGCGAGAATCAAGCGGAGGCGATCGAGTCTTGTGGGGGAAAGTGCACAAACCTCTGCAGAGTGTACAAACTGATCATGATTAGCCGTGTCCCCGGTTATGGACAACTTGAGTATCTAGTATCTGGATTATCATTTGAATCTCATCACCGTGATACTTATAATTAATTTTGTTGGGTTAATGATGACACTTAATTGGGATTGAGTTGGAGGTACCTTCTCAATGTTTCAACCACCATGATAGTTAAATAAAATTTATTCCTTTGCAGTAGGGAAAAATTGGCTTTTCGCAAAACTGTAACCATAGAGCTTTTCCACCAGCCATATATGCATATAGTATAGCATTATTATTGTTCATTGCTCTCTATGTGTTACTTTGCCACCATATTCTATGTGCTGACCCGTTTCGGGCTGCAACGTTTCATGTTGCAGACTTTTCAGACGACGAGTAAGGTGCCTTAGGTCGTGGTCTTATACTCAGTGATGCCGCTGGAGTTGATGGACTCACTTATCTTCCAAGTCTTCCGCTGTTATCGTTATTAGATGGCCTTAAGCCATGTTTATACTTAATCTCTTCGGAGATATTCGATGTAATAAGTGTGTGATTGCTACTCTGTTATAAATCCTCCATTTGTACTGTGCGTGTCAGCATTACTGATCTAGGGATGACACTGGTGCACAGCAGCACAGACCATTTGAGGTCTGGTCACTACAAGGGTGTTCCCTATATTTGCACTGGTGACGATCTTTGATGCTGAGTGGATGTAATCTGTGCAATCGCCTTAATAGCCTAGTGTTAGTTTCGGCCTTATTTATTTCCTAGTCTTCTTTTTCCCTAGTTTGCTAGTGGCTGCAACTACCATGGGCCATATACGGGCCGTAGGATCCATGGGTCTCCTACGGGCCGTCGATAAATGGGCCTGTAATCGGTGGGCCTCGGGCCGTCGGATAAATGGGTCTACATGGGCCGTAATCGGGCGTAATTGGTATCGGCCCAGCACGGTAACAGGCCGTAGGACAGCAAAGGCTTAATTCTGTCACAGGCATAACGGGTCGTTAATGGGCCAGAATATAGGACGGGCTGGAAACGGCGCAACGGGTTAACAGGCCAGAAACGGGCCGACTCTTGCCATGGGCCGAATTTGGCCCATTAGGGTAACAGGCCAGTAACGGGCCGACTCTTGCCATGGGCCGAATTTGGCCCATTAGGGGAACATGCCAGTAACGGGCCGACTCTTGCCATGGGCCGAATTTCGCCCATTAGGGGAACAGGCCAGTAACGGGCCGGAAGTAATCGAGGGCCCAAAAGGAGCCCAAGAACGTCTGGGCCGTCAATAGGCCAAAAGCTAACACGGGCTGGAAACGGCCCATGTAAATCACGGGTCATTAACAGGTATAAAGAAAATTACTGTTCATTATGGGCTAGAGTCACCGTGGGCCTGTAAAGGGCCGAAAGATACGAAGGCCTCATATGGGCCGAAAGACGTCGTGGGCCATACATGGGCCGAAAGTGAAATGGGCTGGTGTTATATTCGACGGCCCACATGACGTTGTTGGGCCAATTTCCTTTAGGGCCTAACGGGCCGTGAGTTAACGGGCCGTAAAATGGGCTATTTGCGAAGAGACCGTTAACAGGCTTTTCATGGCCTAGCCCGTTAACTTTTGACCAAGTCAAATGGGCCGGCTTTGTAAGCTAAATGGGCCAGTGGTGGGCCGTGGCACGTGTCGACATATCATAGGCGCCTATCTGACCCACTGACGAGTTGACACGTGTTTCGTCCGGCCAATAAGAATTTTACACGTGGAAATTTCCCATTGGTCGGGGCTGTTAACGGGTTATCGGATCCAAAACCCGACCCGATAGCTTAACGGCGTTCCGTTACGGTGGATGCCACGTGTCGGTCACCCTTGACGAAAGCACTTCTGTGACGCGCGATTTATCGTCATGGAAGTGGACACTTCCGTGATGATAATTTTGGTAATGCCATGGAACACTTCTACGACAGAACAGGTATGACTATCTTGATTCTGTCATAAAATCGTCATGGATGTACATGCATGACAAAAAACGCGACCTACTGTGACAAACACGTATCATCACGGAAGTGTATTTTTTTGTAGTGTTGGACCTTTCAATGAGCGACCATTATCAATAGCTAACTGGGTGTTTCAACTGAATCAGACCTCTTGGTCAGTACAGCAGTGCCGGGGGAACCACCAGATCCGGTAGCTCAAAACTTCGGTAACTCATAATTGATATGCGATTGGTTTTCCTATTTTTAAACTCAAATTGATAAAGCCACCTGGCGAATAGGAATAGTTTTGAGTTTCTGTCTGTTTTCTTTTGAAAATCAAACCTCTAATGGGGTTTTGCTACCAGGAGAAGGGAATGGCCATGTTGATGGGGTCTATCTAAATAGAGAGGAACCTACAAGGCTGATTATACTATTCTTTTTTAGTTCCCAAGATAGAATTTCTTTGTTTTTGGCAAGAGCGGTGGGTGACAACGTGCAAGACTAGATAGGTTTGACTTTGATCTGATCAATAAGAATAGAGGAAGCGTTGGAGAGGTACCAAATGACTGAAGAGGGAAACCCATATGTAGAGCCAGCCCATAAGTAAATTCAAGAGAATTTCTTCATCTTCCGGGCAATGAAATGGATGGAATTTCTTGAAACATAACTCAATTCACTTATAATCGAATTTGGAAAAGGGAGACTAGCTGCTGCAATAAATCAAGAAGAAAGCAGGCGCAAAAGATAAGCTCAATGAGCTTAACATGGGGAGGCAGCGAGTTAGTAGCAGTAGGTGGCAAAGTGGCTTTGTTACCTATTCCATTAGGAACCGCAAATTTTTTAGTCCATTACATTCATGCATTTACCATACATGTGACTGTATTAATACTTTTGAAAGGTTTTTATTTGCTCGGAGTTCTGTTTGATACCCGATAAAGCAAATCTAGGTTTTCACTTTCCTTGCGATAGGCCTGGCCGAGGGGGAACATGTCAAGTATCCGCCTGGGATCATGTTTTCTTAGGTTCCTGCACGCACAGATTCAGGAGATGACAATTTTAGCTTCAATATGAGATGCCAATGATGCATTCAAAAAGGAATGAGTGTTGCCCGAGTCGACCAAGAAAAGAGGGTAACATCAAAATTATGGACTACTGAGCAAGCTAACTGAAATGATTCCACATATATATTGAGGTCGGAATGGGATCGGGTGTTTTCACGTCTCACCGTAGTGCCCGGTTTGTCTTGATTGGTGATTGATAAACAAGAAGGAAAATGGAAAAGTAGAAAATCTACATGCTTATAACGTTGAGGCTTACCTCTAGAATTCCACTATATATAGCGTTGACGTTCCACCGAAATGTGCCAGCGCGAGTGAAAGTCAAGCCTACCCACGGTGTTAACTTGCCATCCCCAACAAATCTGCTAGCAGCCCATTCGAGTTGGCAAATGCATGATCGAGAGGAAAAACCATGAATTACAGGTTATTATCTATCCACTGTGTGAAGGCATGCACATGCTTCTCCTTTATTTGAATTGCAACAACTTGAGATTTTGCTTCAGCTAATATCTCCAGGCCTGAAGTGATTGCTGCTAGGCTCTAAAGATTCTGCCGTTTCGAACGCAGTATCAATGATCTGGACCTCATGGAATTCCGCCTCATGGGGAGAAGATTTACTTGGGCCAGTGATAGAACTAGCAATACTCTCACCATGATTGATCATGTCTTGATGAGTAAGGAGTGGGAGCTTCTTTTCCCAAGTTTTCAGCTGAACCCGACATCCACCAATGTGTCTGGCCACTGTCACATGTGGCTAAAGAGGATGGATCTTAGACCTTTCAAAGGATCCCATTTCAAGATCGTTTAGCTAAGGTTGGATGGTTTTCGGAAGGTTGCTAATGCTTGGAGCAAGGCCGTTGCCAGTAATGATGCGATTTAGACTGTACATACTACCTCCGTCCTAGTTTATTAGTCCCCTTTACAATTTGTGTCAAATTTTGACCAAATATTTAACTAACAAATGTAAATGCATGTCAACAAAAAATATATCATTAGATTCGTATTTGAACATAGTTTTTAGTGATATAATTTTTCTACATGCATGAACATTTTGTTAGTTAAATCTATGGTCAAAATTTGGCACAAAATACAGCGGGGACCAATAAACCAGGACAGAGGTAGTACTAGGCTAGCTCGCACACCCAAGGCATTAAGAAAATGGATCAGAGACAGGGTGGCCGAGATGAGGCTCCAGGAGGCCATCACTAATGATGTAATCTTCATCCTCGATTTAGCCCAAGAGGAGAGGGCCCTGACGATGAGAGTCAGTTGAGGCAACACCTGGAAGCCAAGACTCCTGGGATTTGTTGCATTCAAAAATGATGTGGAAGAAGTCTAGATTAACAGGGATGAAAGAAGATGATGCAAACACAAAGTTCTTCCATCTAAGGGAAAATGGGAGGCATCAGAAAAATCATTTTCCAGTCTTGAGAAGCCGAGGAGACACAACCAATCATGATAAAAACGACAATTTTATTACATCACTTCAGTTCTTTGATGAGTGCCCCTTAGAGACCTACATGGAGCTGAATTGACAGGTTGCAGCTTCCTTGCCTTGGTTTGCAGGCTCTTGACGAGGTTTTATCTTTGGAGGAGCTAAAGGATGCAGTTTTCGCATGACATGATGAGAAGGCAACCATCATAGATGGATTTGTTGCCGCATTTTAGAGCTGCTAAGAAATTGTCAAAAACGACCTTATCTGAGCTATGGGTCAAATCCATCAAATCAGGGGGAATTGCTGGCATCTTTTGAACACGGTGAATTTGGTTTTAATGCCGAAGAAGGAGGGTTTTGACCTGGCAACTGACTTTAGACCTATGGGCTTGATGCACAGCATGGCGAAAATCCTTTGCAAAATTTTGGCAAATAGGCTCGCACCTTCTCCGAAAGAGCTAATATCTCCATGTGAAAGTGCGCTCATATATAAGAGGTGCATAGATAACAATTTTCTGTATGTAAATAAATGTCATAAAAGATGCTCACATGACGAAACACCCGCTCATCTTCTAGAAGCTTGACACCGGAAAAGCTTTTGACTCTATTGGATGGCCCTGCATGATGAAGGTAACGAAGGCATTTGGATTTGGATAGAGATGGTGCGATCTAATCTCACTAATTACGGCATCCTCAACGTCGAGGGGTCTTCTGAATGGCATTCCTGAAAAGCCCTTCGGCATAAGAGAGGGTTGAGGCAAGGGGATCCCTTGTCCCCGATGCTCTTTATCTTAGCAATGAAGCCACCGCAACACATGCTTGAGATGGCAACACAAAGGGTAATAATTACCCCCGCTCACTCTGAAAGCTGCAAGATTAGGGGTCAGCTTCTTGGCGGACGATGATGTTGTTTTTTTCAATCCAATAAGAAGTGAAGTCAAGGTGATAAAGGAGATTCTGCACTATTTTGGAGAAGCATTGGGACTGAAGGTGAACCTGGACAAGTGCATGGCCTACCGCCTTACTCCTTCCATTCCTAAATATAAATATTTTTAAAGATATCAATATGAACTACATACAAAGCAAAATGAGTGAATCTACACTCTAAAATATGTCTATATACACCCTAATGTAGTCCGTATTAAAATCTCTAAAAAGACTTATATTTAGAAATGGAGAGAGTAGATGTGATGGAATAAACTTTAGATGACGTTCTAGGGTGTTTTCGGAGGCACCACTGCTCAATAGCCCTGCAAGTATTTGGGGCTTCTGTGGAGCATCAAAAAATTGCGAAAAGTGGAAATTCAGCCTCTGCTTGTCAAAGTGTCCGCAAGGTCGATGCCTACCCGACTATTGGACGCCGCTGAGACTAATTGGCTGGTGTATTTCAGGTAGGTGCCTACTGAACATCGCCTGATCGGCCCTCTTTCTCTAGTTCGCGCCGCCGGGTCTAGCCGACCGTTCACTATTGGAGGGTTGGTCCATCAAGACAGCGCCCCTTGAATTGTCGGATCGCTTCGGTTCCCTAGCGATATACTCCCTTCGTTCCACAATGTAGTGTGCCTGCACTTCCCGAGATATGAATTCAGTGATATAATTTTTACACCCGCCGCAGTTGGTCTCGTTGGTTAAATTTACAGTCAAACTTGAATCTTGGGAAACA
This sequence comes from Triticum aestivum, assembly GCF_018294505.1. Taxonomy (NCBI): domain Eukaryota; kingdom Viridiplantae; phylum Streptophyta; class Magnoliopsida; order Poales; family Poaceae; genus Triticum; species Triticum aestivum. The sequence continues at coordinate 319,489,513 of NC_057802.1, read as the reverse complement.
CGGGCGCATTACATTGTGGAACGGAGGGAGTACTCCCTTCGTTTCAAAATATAGTGCTTCACGCTTCCCGAGGTTCAATTTTGACCATAAATTTAACCAACGAGACCGACTGCGGCGGGAGCAAAAATTATATAATTGAACACTTCTTTTGAATACAAATTCATTGGTATAACTTTTGCTCCCGCCGCAGCCGGTCTCGTTGGTTAAATTTATGGTCAAAGTTGAAGCACAAGAACTGAGGACACACTATCTATATCTATATCTATACCTATTATTAAAGGGGATATGTATTCTTGGTTTGGTTCCGCTTTGTTTCGTCTCATTTAAAATATTTTTACATATGCTATGTTTTAGGGAAACCGAGATGTACATGTAAAAAAATGAAAAACTAAGCGAAACGGCCGGCCGGCCAAGGTCTCTATTTTTTATATATCCGCTGGGTGCTGGGCCGAGTCTGGCCCGCGTCGGCTGGCTGAACTGCTGCTAGCTCAACCGGTGAATCCTATTTGGCGCTTCAGGCACCCGTTACAGTGCATTTTTCAAACGGGCGTCTGAAGCAGTCCAAACTGGGCCGGCCCATCTTCTTTTCTTTCCTGTTTCTAGAAACATCAAAAAAGATGCGTGCATAGGGTTCGAACCTGCTACTTCTTCGTCACAAGCGCACAGCTCAAACCAAAAACATCAACCTACTGCTGCACAAACACTTCATTTTCTCTCTTTTAGTTCTTTGTTCAGTTCGGTTCATTTTTTCCTTTTTATTTTTCTCATCTTTTTTGTTTCATTCTAGTGCGTGTTTTTTATTAAATTTGTGAACCTTTTTTCTTAATTGGTGAACTTTTTTTCCCAAATTTAATGATTTTTTTTCAAATTCAATTATTTTTTGCCATATTAGATGAACTTTTTTCAAAATTGATGAACTTTTTTCAAAATCAATGAACTTTTTCTGAAAATCGATGAACTTGTTTCAAGTCGAATGAACTTTTTCCAAATTTGATGAACTTTTTTTCAAAATCGATGAATTTTTTCAAATTGAATGAACTTTTTCAAATCGAATGAACTTTTTCCAAAATCGATGAACTTTTTTCAAATGAATGAACTTTTTCCAAAACCGATGAACTATTTTGAAGATCGATGAACTTTTCCATTTTCGTGACTTTTTCTTTTAAATTCGTCAACCTTTTTTTAACCCGTGAATGTTTTTATTTTTGTGAACGTCTTTTCTAATTCCTATTTTTTCAGAACATACACATATTTTTTGAACATTCAACGGTCTGCAAGCCAAAAAGAATTGGTGCTCGCACAGGCGTCGAACTCGCAACCCCACACAAACACACAAATCTTCTCCACCAACTTATCCAATTGTCTCCCCTGAATTGTCACAGGTTCTTTTCTATTTGTACATTATACTTTTGACGAAGTTATGTAGGCTAGGTTCTCCGTGCATGTGTGAGCCAAAACAATGCCTACGTGTAGGTACCTTTTTTTCGAGGGTTTGATGACCTTCTTATCTGATACACCGTACTAATTGATGGCAGAGCCTGCCTTAAAAAACGTGGGCCATGTCAAATTGGGCCTGCTTCGCAAGACTAAAAAAATGATCAATCAGTTCGCTACCCGATTAAATAGTACCACCTCGCCTTTTATACCAAATTCTACAGATTTATATACCTGCATGAGTTGTCTTGAAGACAAACAAGGCGCCTCAAGAATAAAAACAAAAAGGATGAAGTGTGTGTCTCATTCATCCGGTGGGCACAAAAAGAAAGAGAAATTATTACCATAAATTAAATATCCAAAGAGGTGAGGGTGCACGGCAAATAGCAATGGCGCAAGCATGTGGACTAATAACACAATGGAAAAAATACGAGGTAGGAGGGCACGACACGAGAGTGGATTTGGGAGGTGAGATGGGCTAAAACACATTTAGCAAGATTTCTTCACGACTCTGTGCGAATTTCGAAAAATTGCTCCAACTTCTGAATAATGCCTTCGTATGTAGGATTTGAAATGAGGCATTTTAAATAACAGAGCAGTTGTACAAAAATCGTAGCAAAAATATCATACGTGCTGATTTTTAATGTACGATTTATAGGCATTTCTGGTAGCGTTCGTCTCGCTGCCGCCATTGGGTGGCACCATTCTGATATTGTTATGTCGCGTCGTTGTTGTGGTGCACACGTTAATTATCTCTTCTGTTGTAATGCACGGGCATATGTGCTAGTATTTTGAAACAGAGGGAGTACGTAGTTGAAACAGCGGTGCTCGTCAATCACCAAAACAAGCTGTCCATTCCGTATTTCCGTACAAACCACACACAATGTCACCGCGTGCAACAAAGTTTGTAGCACAATACAATTATCCAAGGCGTGGCATGCCGCACAAACTCTGTCACCGCCCCGCAGCAACAGTGCCATCTTCTTGGGGCTCTGGGTCGTGCCTGACCACCTGCGCGGCGGGCGCGGCGTCTCTGGCCAGCGAGAAGGACAGCCGGCCGAAGCCCCAGTGGCCGACGTCGTACATCTCCATCCACGCCTTCTCCGTCACGCTCACCCTCATCCTGCCATCCCCGAGCAAATTTACATCGTTGGTGTTCTCCCACCAGCCCGAGGCGGCAGCCCTGCCCAGCCCGCCCCAGTCGTCCTCCTTGCTCGCCCGCGCGGCGCCGCCACTGCCGCCCAGCCCCTCCGCCTGGTACAGCTGGTCGTCCAAGTCCCGGACGCGGCTCGTCTTCCGCAGCACGCCCCTGCTGACACGCCGCGTCTTGGCGCGCCTGACCCATCGCCGGCCTGCCACGTAGGGCGCCTTGACGAGCGCCAGCGTGAAGCAGCTCACCACGGCGCACGGGCAGCAGCACAGTGCCACGCAGTTGGCCACCGCCGCCGCGCTGCATGTCCCGCATGACTGCCTGGCGGAGCGTCGCGTCGGCTCCTCCTCGCAGAGTGCGGGGAACCGGTACGGAGGTGACGACGCCATTGCCGCCGGCCGAACGCGCCGACGGTACGTAGACTCGGCCAGTATGAGAGGAGTCGCTGACTTCTTGCCTGGAATCAACAAATGAAGTAGTACATGGTCAGCGAATGTCGTTATCGATGGGTTGGAGACAGTAATTAAGCTATGATTCATTCAGTAGTACAATTACAATGTCGCGCCAGCATGATATTATAATCTGTGAAGCAGACTGGAGACCCGGTGCGATGGACTGATGGTTTTGGTTTGACGACAGCGCAGTGCTAGCCGGATAACCGTGCGTACTGCCTTTTAAAATGTATAGTATAGTTGTTACAAAACAGCTAGGTACATATCTACAGACAAAAAAAAATCATTTCAGCAGAAGAAGAGAAGATCAGTAGGTCTGATGGAAAGTATTTGGGGGATGATGTGGCAAGCACGTCTCTGAACTCTCCTTTTTCCTTCTGAAAACACGTTTGTGACGACGACCACTACGAATCGTTCCCTCTTCATCTCTTCCTTGCACAAATACACACTGGGGACTTAGGCACAGGCATGCGACAGGTTGATCGACTCGAATCAGCGATACATTCGGCTTCCGGAAATAACATGTTCAACAAATGCAAAGAAACGAAGGAAAACGAAACGATCGATGTTTCTGACAGCATTACCAGGCAATTGGGTCGCAAGAAAGCTAAACGCGGGACTAATGTACTGATAAGAGAAATCACTAACCACGCATGGGCATGCCAAATTCAGCATACAGAGGAATAATTCGGACTCACCTGAGAAGGGAAGGAGATGCAAACCTGAGGATCTTGACAGCGGCTATCTATGCGCCGCTGAGGACGACCGCTATCGGCGGCAGGAGTCGTCGCGACGGCTGAGTAATACAAATGGAGAGGAAAGAAGGTGAGAAGGAGAGATGTCTTGCAAGGGGGCGGGATGGAATAAGCTGGCAGGGTAGAGCGTGTGGAAACTGCAAACGGGGAAGAAGGGTTTTAAGCAGTCTGGAGAACGATAGACGTGGGATAAACTAGTATTGAACTGTTGAAAGTAATTAAAAAAAAAGGCTGAACTGTCACCTTATGTCAGATTGACTCTTCAGACATGTATGTGGCTTTCATGTTTTTTTTTTTTGCTTTGTTGGCAAACACAAACTATAGTTGGAAACAGAATGTTTTGTTATGTCATAGCAGCCTTATCTTATCCTTTTTACAGCAAGAAAAATACCTCCTTATTTATTAGTTATCCATATGTGTGCTTTTAGCAACTTTCGCCAGAGTTGCATACCCCATCCATTATATCTTTTGAACTGAAAGTCCAATTTATATTTAGTTTCATCTTTAAATTTGAATCTACTATATCTTTTGAAGCAAAGGTCCAATTTATATTTCATTTGCATATTCGTGTTTCTTGCTATGAGGACTTTCAAACAAGATCAATCTTAAATAAAGTTTGACAACTTTAATTCTTTTGCCAAGTTTCAAATATTAATACTTGGTCGTAATATTAAGTTTTACCCAGGTTTTGTAAAGTTTTACCAAGTTTCATTTGCTTTTATGGCGGGTTTAGGGCTTATGGGTTACGGTTTTAGGGTTGCGGGGTTAAGTTTTAGTTTATGGAACTTTATGAATTTATTATTTGTTAAGTTTTAGTGGTTGAAACTTGTCAAGTTTTGAAAAGTTGTCAAACGGTATTCAAAAGTGGTCTTGTTTCAAAGCCCTCGTCACAGGTAAACCAAATATGCAAACGAACTATAAATTGAGTTTTCGGTTCAAAAAATAAAATGAATTGAAGTTTGAAAGTCAAAAGAAAAACATCGGAGGAATGGTGGAGCTACCAAAAGCTACAAAAAGGTGCAAGCATCAACCCCATCGAAGGTAATTAAGGACTAAAACACATGCAAAAAATAAACCAGTTTACGAATCACGAGACAATCTGACGGCTACAAATATACGTGCCACAAATCGCCTCTCGAGATACACCTTCCCATGAAAGAATCTAACCAAGTAGTATATTCTTAGGTCACACCATGGCTCCATATGGGCAATTTTCAAATTATACCTCGACGAACTCCATGTATAAGTTATAGCAACATAAAAAATGGTCGCCGCCCACGGATTCAATCAAAAATCCACCGCCTAGCATGATATCCTTGCTGGTTAGGATAATTCACTCTTCTACTTTGAGGGCTCTCATTAATGGCATCCCCTCGATACCAAGAGGCATGGCTAGGGGTTGTGCCAAGGTGACCTATTGTTCGCTCTTGCGACCAGCTCTTTCAAAATCTTTGATGCTCCGCTGCCCGTTCTCTAGGCGCGTGTGGGGCGGACATGCTACGCCCTCGACACCTTCTCGCTCACACGCCGATGCCCATGGACAGCCTTTGCAACTGGTGGCCAGCCGTGACGACGTCGGCAATGACGGAGGCACAACGCAAGGACAAAAATTCCCTAGTGGCAGTCACACTTTGTTTCATATGGTTGGAGCGGAATAGCCGGGTGTTCAACAACATAGCGTCCTCCACCATGTAGGTGGTTAGTCAGGCTAAGGCAGAGCTCGAGCTTTGGCGAGTAGCTAGAGCACGCGGAGAGGCGGGATAGTAGTCTTTCTGTTTTTGTTTGTGCGGGACTAACCGCTTCGGTTCCGGCTAGTCTGTATGTAACCGTTGTTCCTCCCTTTTTAATACATAGGCACACAATTCCCTTGCATGGCCATGAAGAAGAATCTTTGATTGGGCCATCTTCTCCAGGTTGGGGGCATGGTCCTTCAAAACCTCTATGTACGTCAACAACACCCATAAAAGAGGACATTGAGCAATTCATGGGCATCTTACATGGGTCTGCGGAGGTGACCTACTTAGTGACTAATTTTGATAAGAGGCTTGTGGTGTCGAATAGATATGCTGGCATCGACAATAACAAGGTGTTGCGGAGCTTCCCGGCTATGTGTGCCACCTTCCCTATGATATACCGTGTGCCGCGTCTTTTGGTCCATGACCTTCGAAAAGCTGTTTATTAACATCTGGGGGCCAAGGTGGCATGTAATCCTGTCTGGGAGGAAGGGAACCTCATGTCGGTTGAGTTAGTTTGTGCTCTTGCCGCAAACTATCTACCACGCTCATTTTTCTCGTGGGTATCTTTGGCGCCGTTGGGAAGATTGAGGACTGTGTTTGGGGGAGATAGAATTCAGTGACTTATCTAAGAAATCTTGGTGGCTTGGGTGTTGAATCGGAAAGCGTCTTGTAGTTGATGGGAACGTCTCCTTCCATAATATCGTCACGAAAATAGAAATAAATTCAGAAAAATGCGTACATTAGTGAACTTAACCCAACGAGATGGTTCTAGCACACGAATTCCACCCATCTGAGTTACACTCAACTCGTCCATGTTCAGTTCAGCTGCGAAGTCTCTTTCGCGAGCGACGTGCCTCTTTATTCCCACCGGAAAAACGTGCCTGCAGCGGCCTCACAGCACATCTATCAATCAATCCACTGCACGGTGATCCCTCCCAAATCCGGCATGTCGCCTAACCAGTTCCGGGGACGAGTCGGATGGGAATCACTTCCATTTCGGGCAAGCAGCAAGTGGCGAGCAGGCGACGCGAGAGCCAAGCATCGGCGCCGCACGTGCGTGATTGAAACGACTCGGCCCCGTCTGTCGACTCGATCGATCGTTCCATCGCCAACTGAAAGCGAGAGCGCACATTCACTCGGATGATGAGATGAGATCTATCCTCTCCTCTTGTTTGGTTTGGTTTGGTGCACGCGACGGGGTTACAGCTGTACGTGTCCTCTGTCACCGTCGAGTGTGCATTGCAGCAGTGAGGCGCAAATGGAACAGGAAAGAATGAGCTCAACTTTCTTCTAATTATAAGTTAACCCGACTATGGAATGGATTCGTAGCACTTGCGATCCATCAGTTTGGGGTACATGCACTCGCCCTCCCCAAATGGAAGCACATCAAAATAAAGCTAAAGCAGGCCTGCCCTCCTCCAAACATGGCAATGCATGTTGCAAATGCCAGGCCAGCAGCAATTTAGGGGCACGTGGCTCTAATCAAATACTACACTGCACGTGCCTTCTACTACGTATATTACCAATGCCGCCCTCAGCGCGCCTATATAAACACCGACGCCTTCCGATCGATCAAAATTCAAACACTCGTCTCTGCCCTGCTCAGCTTCACCGAGGACAACGCAACACTGGGCTCCTCTGTTCCCGAGAGAGAGAGAGAGAGAGAGAGAGAGAGAGAGAGAGAGAAGCTGACCAGGATGGCCAGGATGATGTGCGGCCGCGCCGGCGAGCCGGCGGTGCGCAAGGGTCCGTGGACGCTGGAGGAGGACCTCATCCTCGTCGGATACATCTCCCACCACGGGGAAGGCTCCTGGGACAACCTCGCACGCTCTGCTGGTAAGAGTAGACTCGATCAACATTGATTAATTGCCAAGATTTTGTAGTGCATTGCAGCGAGTTGAATATCGATCGAAGCTTATAAAGATTTCTTTTGTCTTTGTGATGATGTGTCGATTCGATCAGGTCTGAACCGGAACGGGAAGAGCTGCAGGCTGCGGTGGCTCAACTACCTCAGGCCGGGGCTGCGGCGCGGCAGCATCTCGCCGGAGGAGGACATGCTCATCCGGGAGCTCCACTCTAGGTTGGGGAACAAGTGGGCCGAGATCGCCAAGCACCTCCCCGGCCGGACCGACAACGAGGTCAAGAACTACTGGAGGACCAGGGTACACAAGAAGGCGCCGCACCAGAACCAGCTTCGAGCGCAGCCGTGCCTTGCCACGAGCGAGGCGACATCGTCTGTGTCGGCGTCGACGAGCCACGCCAGCTCCACCGTCGGAGACGAGTACACGCAGACGAGCTTCCCTTACCCCGACCAGAGCTGGGTCGCCGCCGACCACCACGAAACGGTCCATGTGGGCGCGTCGGCGACGCGCTTCTTCCCGTCCGAGTTCGGCGGTAACTTTTGGAACGTCCAAGACAATTTCTGGGAGACTCTCCCGCTTTCAGACCCAGTGTACGAAGCACTGTAGTAGACTCGTCCTCTTTATTCTGCACTTCACTTGGATGCATGCTACTAGTACTACTACGTCTATTTGACAGAGAAACGGGCACTACGCGGACTTGATCAATTATGCATGGTGTAAGCAAGGCAGTAGGGTATTATACTATTATTTACAAGAAGTTGTGCTGTAAACTGGTCGACGAATCATGGTTGTTCCGATGAGTGAGCAGGCGGACGTGCTAGCAAATGCATGTGCACTTTTAATTTCGGACTAGCACGATCAGCGGTTTGTAACGTGCTCTCAAGACGGAAATTTGGCGACTTCCTCGTTGCACCCTCGTGTCCACTTTCTCATTTCATGCTAACTACACACTACTTAGCCTGCACAGCACATGACATCCAAGTCAGGAGCAAATTAAAGAGCCTTCCTGCCTAGTCCTATCATTTTTCTTAAGAAAATCAATATCTACATTTCGTGTGGCGGGACTTCGAGCATCTACGGCTGGACTCCTCAAATGCCCTTTATACGTTATACGTCCTGGCGAACGGTCTGGTCGGTGACCAGTCCGAAACTCGCTACCCAGCTATCCCATATCCGGAGGCCCGCATACGTCCGGGCGCGTCCGCCACAATGGATCCGACTGACAGGACCCATCACAAATTTCATCAAATCCCCAGGCCTAGCCCGACCAACCCTTTTCCTCTCCTCTTTTCTCCCTCGTCGGCACCGCCCTCCCCTAGCTGTGTCGTCACCCTAGCTCCGCCACCGTCCCAACCCCTCACCGCCGCCACCACCGCCATAAGACTCCTCCTTTCTAGTCTTGCCGCCCCGTACGTCGTTGGGGTACGTCCGACTCTTCTCATATTACACCTTGCCTTCTGTGTGTTTGACAAATTTTCCGAGCAGTTTTCTTATTCTTTTCTAGGCAAAACGATGGATCTGGAGGGTTCATCGGATGAGGAGTATCAAGACAAGGAGCTTGATGAGTTAATTCAAAAGGACTTCTTTGATTTGGACGACGAAGATGCTGAGATGATGATGATGATGATGATGATGATGATGAGCATCCAGAATGAATAAAGAGGGAAGTGGAGCACATTTTAAACTATAAGGTTTTGATCACAGCGAGGAGAGTTTTCAACTTTGGTAGGGTCGTTGGCGCACGACTGCTCTACAACGACTACTTTACCCCAGACAAACATTCCCTGGAACATTTTTCATTGATGCTCATGTGTACTCAGACTTTCTTCTTGCACATGGTGGAGGGAGTGGAGGCACATGATCCCTACTTCAAGCTCAAGAATGATTGTTGCGGAAACACTCCTCTCCTTTGCAGAAATGCACGACTGTACTAGAGTGCTTATATTAGGTATCGCTGCCGATGCCGTTGGTGAGATGGTCTGGATGGGAGAGAGCACATGCCTTGGTACCACTATGAGATATGCGCGCGCCATGGGGAAGGTGTTTGGAGCGGACTATATGAGAGAACCAACTCTGCAAGGTACAGAAAGTTCGATGGCTATTGGAACGGTAAGAAGTTTTCCATTTATGCCAGGTCAGTTGATTGCATCGATTGGCAACGAAAGAACTGCCCCAAAGGTTTGCGCGGGATGTACCAAGGTCACACCAAAGAGGCCACCGTCATACTAGAAGAAGTGACATCAAGGGACTTGGGGATTTGACATGCTTTCTATGGAATGTCTGGTTCTCACAATGACATCAATGTGCTCCAGTGATCTCTGCTATGCAAGAGACTTTGTGATGGGGAAGCACCGCCGTGCAACTATGCCGTCAATGGAAACAACTACAACAAGTCATACTACCTTGTCGACGGTATCTATCCTCAGTGGGCGGCGTTTGCGAAGACCATATCTGATCCCATGGCAACAAACAAAGCCACTTTGCAACAATGCAAGAAGCAACTAGGAAGGATGTGAAGAGAGCATTCAGAGTGCTCCAAGCTTGTTGGGGTATTGTTCGTGGAGCTGCACTGATGTGGGAATCAGAGACTTTGTGTCATTTGATGACATGTTGTGTCATTTTGCACAATATGATTGTCGAGGAAGAGGGTGAGGGGGCAGCCCGAACTCATATTTTTGAGAAGTTCGGAGTACAAGTCCACATCCCAAAATAGGTGTACGTGCAACTACTGAATGGTTTTGTGGAGCATATGTGGAACCACAATGAAAACCAATGAGTTTAATGTTTGAATTGTGCACTTCAAATAAATTTTATGTTTGAACTATGTGTGTTCGCTATGAACAAATATTATTTACGTGTGATATTCATGTGTATGATCGATGTGCATGAGTTTGCATGTATTTGAGGTTTTGATATGCGGAGCGTGGTTGTACAAACGTTTAGGAGGGCAAATTTGCCAAGTCTAGCTGTAGATGCTCTTAGGGCATCTCCAATGCGGACCCGCAAGTGTCTGGACTGAGCTACTCGGATGCCGCAAACCATCTAACGTGGTACACCATCAGTCGGTGGACGTGTCCTGTTGTCCGAAATCCCTCAAACTGGATGCAAACCAGGGGAGCTTTGCGAGCATCCGAACCGCCGCCATATATGTGTCCGACACCCCAGTTGATGGTGTCCTAGATTTGGGGGTGCACACAACCTCGGATTGCCATTCATGGGCCAGGCCGAGGAACCACTAGCAACTGAAGAATGGGCCACGCAAGCCGTGGCCCCGGGCGTACTCAAGATGGAATCCTCTAAAGACTTGGCGTACACTTCAAGGCGTATTGAAATGATCAACATGTTATCCCTAGTTGTAGCCGACATACTTGTAACACTAGATACCCCCGGTGCCTATATAAGCCGAGGGGTTTAGTCTGTAGAGGCAAGTTTTATGGTTTTTAGAGGTTAGAACTCATTCATACGATATCGAGGTAGATGATACGTCAATTTTGCATCATGTTTTCCTACTGTTATTTATAATATTTTTATGCATAATAATGTTTTATGGAGTAATTCTAATGACTTTTCTCTCATAATATGCAAGGTTTACACAAAGAGGGAGAATGCCGGCACTTGGAATTCTGGACCTAGAAAAGCTACGTCAGAGTTACCTATTCTGCACATCTCCAAATGATCTGAAAAATTACGGAGAATTATATTGCAATATATAAAAAATATTGGAGCAAATAACTACCAGAGGGGGCCCACCAAGTGGGCACAACCCACCTGGGCGCGCCAGGGAGCCCAGGCGTGCCCTGGTGGGTTGTGCCCTCCTCGGCCCACCTTCGGTGCCCACCTTCTAGTATATAGGTCATTTTGACCTAGAAAAAATCAGGGGGGATTTTCGGGACGAAGCGCCGCCGTCCCGAGGTGGAACTTGGGCAGGAGCACTTTTTTCCTCCGGCGGAGCGATTCCGCCGGGGGAACTTCCCTCCCGGAGGGGAAAATCATCGTCATCGTCATCACCAAGAACTCTCCCATTTGGGGGGGGGGGGGCAATCTTCATCAACATCTTCAACATCACCATCTCCTCTCAAACCCTAGTTCATCTCTTGTGTTCAATCTTTGTACCGGAGCCTCAGGTTGGTACTTATGGGTGACTAGTAGTGTTGATTACATCTTGTAGTTGATTACTATATGGTTTATTTGGTGGAAGATTATATGTTCAGATCCATTATGCTATTTAATACCCCTCTGATCTTGAGCATGATTATCATTTGTGAGTAGTTACTTTTGTTCTTGAGGTCACGGGAGAAATCTTGTTGCAAGTAGTCATATGAACTTGATATGTGTTTGATATTTTGATGATATGAATGTTGTGATTCCCTTAGTGGTGTCATGTGAACGTCGAGTACATGGCACTTCACCTTATTAGGGCTAAGGGAATGCATTGTGGAGTAGTTATTAGATGATGGGTTGCTAGAGTGACAGAAGCTTAAACCCTAGTTTATGCGCTATTTCGTAAGAGACTGTTTTGGATCCAAAAGTTTAATGCTATAGTTATATTTTATCTTAATACTTTTCTCGTAGTTGCGGATGCTTGAGAGGGAGTTAATCATAAGTAGGAGGTTTGTTCAAGTAAGAATAGCACCTAAGCACCGGTCCACCCACATATCAAATTATCAAAGTAGCGAACACGAACCAAACCAACATGATGAAAGTGGTTACATGAAATTCCCGTGTACCCTCAAGAACGCTTTGCTTATTATAAGAGAACGTTTTGGCCTGTCCTTTGACACAAAAGGATTGGGCTACCTTTCTGCACTTTATTTACCATTACCGTTACTTCCTCGTTACAAATTATCTTGCTATCAAACTACTCGTTACCGACAATTTCCGTGCTTGCAGAGATTAACTTGCTGAAAACCACTTGTCATTTCCTTCTGCTCCTCGTTGGGTTCGACACTCTTACTTATGTAAAGGACTACGATTGATCCCCTATACTTGTGGGTCATCAAGGCTCTTTTCTGGTGCCGTTGCCGGGGAGTGAAGCGCTCTTGGTAAGTGGAAATCGGTAAGGAAAAATTATTACTGCGTGCTGAAATTTATTGTCACTTGTTACTATGGAGAACAATCCTTTGAGGTGTTTGTTCAGGGTATCTTCACCTCGACCGGAACCATAATTAGTTGCCCTCAACCTACTGCAACTACTGAAAATATTGTTTATGAAATTCCTTTGGGTATGATAGAACAACTACTAGCTAATCCTTATGCAGGGGATGGAACTAAACATCTTGATATGCACTGTATATATGTGGATGAAATTTGTGGATTATTTAAGCTTGCAGGTTTATCCGGAGATGAAGCTAAGAATAAGGTTTTCCCTTTATCTTTGAAGGGAAAAGCATTGACATGGTATAGGCTATGCGATGATATTGGATCTTGGAACTGGAATCGGTTGAAATTGGAATTTCACCCCAAAAAAGTTATCCTATGCATCTGGTTCATCGTGATCGGAATTACATATATAATTTTTGGCCTAGTGAAGGAGAAAGTATCACTCTAGCTTGGGGGAGGCTTAAGTCAATGTTATATTCATGCCCCAATCATGAGCTCTCGAGAGAAATTATTATTCAGAATTTTTATGATTGGCTTTCTCATAATGATCAATCCATGTTCGATACTTCTTGTACTAGTTCTTGAACAAGACTATTGAATTCAGGTGGGATCTTTTAAAAAGAATTAAACGCAACTTCGAAGATTGGGAACTCGACGGAGGTAAAGAGTCGGGTATTAAGCTTGAGTTTGATTGTGTTAAATCTTTTATGAATATCGATGCTTTTCAAAAGTTTTGCACTAAATATGGACTTGACTCTGAGATAGTAGCCTCTTTCTATGAATCATTTGCTACTCATGTTGATCTCCCTAAGGAGAAGTGGTTTCAATATCATCCCCTATTAAAGAAGAAATTAAAGAACCGGTAATAGCTAAAGATGAAACTATTATTTACAATGTTGATCCAGTTGTGCCTACTGCTTATATTGAAAACCCACCTTTCCCTGTTGGGATAAAGGAACATGCTAAGGTTTCAACTGTGGTTCGCAAAAGTAATATTAGAGCACCTAAACCTATTGAACAAATTAAAGTAGAACATACTGAAGGAAATATGCCCTAGAGGCAATAATAAAGTTGTTATTTATATTTCCTTATATCATGATAAATGTTTATTATTCATGCTAGAATTGTCTTAACCGGAAACTTAGTACATGTGTGAATACATAGACAAACAGAGTGTCCCTAGTATGCCTCTACTTGACTAGCTCGTTAATCAAAGATGGTTAAGTTTCCTGACCATAGACATGTGTTGTCATTTGATGAGCGGGATCACATCATTAGAGAATGATGTGATGGACAAGACCCATCCATTAGCTTAGCATAAATGATCGTTTAGTTTTATTGCTATTGCTTTCATCATGACTTATACATGTTCCTCTGACTATGAGATTATGCAACTCCCGAATACCGGAGGAACACCTTGTGTGCTATCAAACGTCACAACGTAACTGGGTGATTATAAAGATGCTCTACAGGTGTCTCGGATGGTGTTTGTTGAGTTGGCATAGATCGAGATTAGGATTTGTCACTCCGTATATCGGAGAGGTATCTCTGGGCCCTCTCGGTAATACTCATCACTATAAGCCTTGCAAGCAATGTGACTAATGAGTTAGTTGCGGGATAGTGAATTACGGAACGAGTAAAGAGACTTGCCGGTAACGAGATTGAAGGAAATATGCCCTAGAGGCAATAATAAATTTATTATTTATTTCCTTATTTCATGATAATGTTTATTATTCATGCTAGAATTGTATTAACCGGAAACTTAGTACATGTGTGAATACATAGACAAAACAAAGTGTCCCTAGTATGCCTCTACTTGACTAGCTCGTTTATCAAAGATGGTTATGTTTCCTAACCATAGACATGTGTTGTCATTTGATGAACGGGATCACATCATTAGGAGAATGATGTGATGGACAAGACCCATTCGTTAGCTTAGCATTATGATCGTTACAGTTTCATTGCTACTACTTTTTTCATGACTTATACATGTTCCTCAGACTATGAGATTATGCAACTCTCGAATACCGAAGGAACACCTTGTGTGCTATCAAACGTCACAACATCTATGCACACCGGAGCAACAAGCCAGAAGACCCCTTTAGGAGCTCCCGGAGATCATGCCTACAGTGTCGTATAACACTATACTTTTTCAAGATTTTTGGTAACTTGTTGCCAAAGGGGGAGAAAATGTATAGATCATAGGCTGAGAGAGAGAGAGCGAGTCTTGTTCTTTTGCTCGTTGGTTTTTATTGCCGTTGCTACTTTGTCCGAATGATTCTACAGGTGTCTCCGATGGTGTTTGTTTAGTTGGCATAGATCGAGATTAGGATTTGTCACTCCGTGTATCGGAGAGGTATCTCCAGGCCCTCTCGGTAATGCACATCACTATAAGCCTTGCAAGCATTGTGACTAATGAGTTAGTTGCGAGATGATGCATTACGGAACAAGTAAATAGACTTGCCGGTAACGAGATTGAACTAGGTATTGAGATACCGACAATCGAATCTCGGGCATGTAACATACCGATGACAAAGGGAACAACGTATGTTGTTATGCGGTTTGACTGATAAAGATCTTCGTAGAATATGTAGGAACCAATATGAGCATCCAGGTTCCGCTATTGGTTATTGACCGGAGATGAGTCTCGGTCATGTCTACATAGTTCTCGAACCCGTAGGGTCCGCACGCTTAACGTTCAGTGACGATTTGTATTATGAGTTATGTGATTTGATGACCGAAGTTAGTTCGGAGTCCCGGATGAGATCGGGTACATGACGAGGAGTCTCAAAATGGTCGAGATGTAAAGATCGATATATTGGAAGGCTATATTCGGACATCGGAAAGGTTCCGAGTGATTCGGGTATTTTTCAGAGTACCGGAGAGTTACGGGAATTCGTATTGGGCCTTAATGGGCCATACGGGAGAGAAGAGAAAGGCCTCAAGGGTGGCCGCGCCCCTTCCCCATGGACTGGTCCGAATTGGACTAGGGAAAGGGGGCGCCCCCTTCCTTCCTTCTCCTTCTCCCTTCCCTTTTTCCTATTCCATGTGGGAGGTGGAATCCTACTAGGACTAGTAGAATGCCTGTGCGTTGCCACGGGCTCTTGAAATATTTTGCTGAAATTATATAAACATAGTGCATGTTAAATTTCACATGTGGCAAAAAAATAGCGCGGGCACAATCGCATAATGATTAAAATTCACTTCACTTGCAATGTAAATTGAGAACAAAAAGGCTATCTGATGATGTATACATATAGAGCGATTATCCAACTAAAAATATGTTACAAATTATGGTATAGTTGATGCGCTTAAAAAATTCTCGCACAATATTAGAAATGTTGTTTATAGCTACATTCGCATGATATTTGATCAAGTACAATAAAAACTTGGTACTCAACTCTTACTCATCCTGCACAAGCAACATATTTAATTAGCACGAATACTTCACGTTCAAGGTCTTCAAATGTGTAACGCCGTGCAAACTGGATGAACCAATTCTTTACCGTTCGACCAGAGCATAATATGAAAAACAAAATAGCTAGGCACATCCCTGCAATTTCCTAAATTAATATTATCTTAATATAGTGATAAAAAATAAATATTTGTATTGTGAAAATGTCATGATAATGAAAAATATAAATTTACCCATCTATGCTCGTTGGAATAGCAGGCGGAAATAAACATTGCCATCCAAATATATTGGAATTCCAACCGGTTTTCTTTATTTTGAGTGTCGTTGAATTCCCTCGCAAATATTTGTAATTTAATTAAAACTCTGGCGTCAGTGATGTATGGATAGGGTCCAGATATATACACGGCATGCATGTTTGTCGATGACGTACAAGATGTATTGGCCGATGAATGCATATGAAAGATAATTTTACAATTGCTAGCTATTACAAACAATAAACCATGACAACAATGTACAAAAGACCTTACTTACCATGTTGCACCATGAGATGTAGTCGTCTACTACATGCAGCTATCAAACGGTGTTGCCAATATGTCAATAGTTCCCTTCACGCAAAACTTCTGATCTCGTGTTAAATCTAACATTGTGGACTGGGTAATAAAAATATTTAAAACATGTTGATAGTAATGATACTGAATGAAGAAATATGATTATGATAACTTACACAAAATTGTAGATCCATTAAATGTATTGTATTAGATAACATATATAATATACTAAACAAAAGTAAGACTAACACATCTGTTTTTATTTGCAAAGAAAACTAGGTACCCCTAATTACATATGAATATATAAACATACATAAATGATATTTTATATTAATAAACATGAGACAAACCAAAAATTTTTCTAGCTACCCAATTTTTTTAGCATACCTACCCAGCCTTGTCCTGACTTCAGGCTCTCTCTCACCACATCCACCCATCTCACTCTCTCACCCCATGCACCCTTCACTCTCTCAACCCTCTCACTCATTCTCGCCGCCACGGCGCCACCGATTTGGCCATCCCAGGCCGATTTCTGGTGTCAAGGGTGTCGTACTCCCCCTCTAGACTTCATGGCGACAGGGCTATTCTGCCGTCCACTGACTGCTCTGAGCAGTAGTTGCGGACACCGAAAGAGAGTCCGGCTAGCCTCCACTCCTGCATGCAGGTTCACACAAATATCTATCTTGCAATAGGTTAAACATTTACATGTGTTTTTCAAGCTACTGCAATCTGCTAATTTTTCCTTACAAACAATTAATTTCTAAGAATAGGCCTTTGATTTCATCAGACAATGGGTGAGTTGAATAAACAAGCGAACCATGTACGAGCTTTGTCTTCCTCAAACAAAGAAACATATACAGAATAACTGACATTTCAAGAACTGAATTTTTCCCAAGAACCGAATTCATGTCAAAGGAACTATCAGATAATCAAAGTGTACCTATAGGTTTTATACTAAAAAGTACAGTTGATCCAACATTGCCACCACCACCACCAGCAGCAACAACACAACTAATCCAATATTGCTAAATAATCTTCTCAAAAGATATGGATTTAAGTGGTACCTTAGAACTACATGAAATAAACATTAACTCTGATGAATATAGAAAGAGAGAATAGTGCAGTCTTATTTGTATAAAACAACATGCAATGCTTCCGCATAAAATAAGATCGATAGAAGAGGTATGTTGATTACAAACTGAAATGAAAAATGTTTCTGCCCTTCACCCGTGCTTCAGGGAAAGTATGTAGTTTCTTGACATACCAACTTGTGCTTTGCTGGTTGATACGTCTCCAACGTATATATAATTTTTTATTGTTCCCTGCTATTATATATTCTGTTTTGGATGTTTAATGGGCTTTACTAAGCACTTTTATATTATTTTTGGGACTAACCTACTAACCCAAGCCCTAGTGCAAATTGTTGTTATTTGCCTATTTCAATGTTTCGCAGAAAAGGAATATCAAACGGAGTCCAAACGGAATGAAACCTTCGGGAGAGTTATTTCTGGAACAAACGTGATCCAGAGGACTTGGAGTGGACGTCAAGAAATCAACGAGGAGGCTACGAGGCAGGGAGGCGCGCCTGCCCTCCTGGGCGCGCCCCCACCCTCGTTAGCCCCTCGTAGCTCCACCAACCTACTTCTTCCTCCTATATATATCTACGTACCCCGAAAACATCCAGGAGCACCACGAAACCCTATTTCCACCGCCGCAACCTTCTTACCCGTGAGATCCCATCTTGGGTCCTTTTCCGACGCTCCGTTGGAGGGGGAATCGATCACGGAGGGCTTCTACATCAACACCATAGCCTCTCCGATGACGTGTGAGTAGTTTACCTCAGACCTTCGGGTCCATAGTTATTAGCTAGATGACTTCTTCTCTCTCTTTGGATCTCAATACAAAGTTCTCCTCGATCTTCTTGGAGATCTATTCGATGTAATTCTTTTTGCGGTGTGTTTGTCGAGATCCGATGAATTGTGGGTTTATGATCAAGATTATCTATGAACAATATTTGAATCTCCTCTGAATTCTTTTATGTATGATTGGTTATCTTTGCAAGTCTCTTCGAATTATCAGTTTGGTTTGGCCTACTAGATTGATCTTTCTTGCAATGGGAGAAGTGCTTAGCTTTGGCTTCAATCTTGCGTTGCTCAATCCCAGTGACAGAAGGGGAAACGACACGTATTGTATTGTTGCCATCGAGGATAAAAAGATGGGGTTTATGTCATATTGCTTGAGTTTATCCCTCTACATCATGTCATCTTGCCTAATGCGTTACTCTGTTCTTATGAACTTAATACTCTAGATGCATGCTGGATAGCGGTCGATGTGTGGAGTAATAGTAGTAGATGCAGGCAGGAGTCGGTCTACTTGTCGCGGACGTGATGCCTATATACATGATCATGCCTAGATATTCTCATAATTATGCACTTTTCTATCAATTTCTCGACAGTAATTTGTTCACCCACCGTAATACTTATGCTATCTTGAGAGAAGCCACTAGTGAAACCTATGGCCCCCGGGTCTATTTTCCATCATATAAGTTTCCAATCTATTTTACTTTGCAATCTTTACTTTCAATCTGTATCATAAAAATACCAAAAATATTATCTTATCATCTCTATCAGATCTCACTTTTGCAAGTGGCCATGAAGGTATTGACAACCCCTTTATCGCGTTGGTTTCAAGGTTCTTATTTGTTTGTGTAGGTACGAGGGACTTGCGTGTGGCCTCCTACTGGATTGATACCTTGGTTCTCAAAAACTGAGGGAAATACTTACGCTACTTTGCTGCATCACCCTTTCCTCTTCAAGGGAAAACCAACGCATGCTCAAGAGGTAGCAAGAAGGATTTCTGGCGCCATTGCCGGGGAGTTTACGCACAAGTCAAGACATACCAAGTACCCATCACAAACTCTTATCCCTCACATTACATTATTTGCCATTTGCCTCTCGTTTTCCTCTCCCCCACTTTACCCTTGCCGTTTTATTCACCCTCTCTTTCCGTTCGCCTCCTTTTCTCTTGCTTCTTGTTGCCTGTTTGCCCTAATGGTCTTGCCTAAAAACGTTGATCCTTACCTTAAAAGGTTGGAAGAAATTGAAAACAACGTCAGAAGC
Organism: Triticum aestivum; assembly: GCF_018294505.1. Taxonomy (NCBI): domain Eukaryota; kingdom Viridiplantae; phylum Streptophyta; class Magnoliopsida; order Poales; family Poaceae; genus Triticum; species Triticum aestivum. Next base: position 319,469,942 of record NC_057802.1, on the reverse strand, counting down.
TTTATGAATTTGCAATTTGAGCATAATAATTTCTTTAGAAACAAGCTTAAAGAACCAAAAATCTTTATGGAGTACATGAATAAAGAGCTTGATGATATGTCTAAGGAATTTTATGGCTTGAGATCCCAGTTTGCTCATCTTGAAAAATTAATAGCCCAAATTTCGGATAAGCAGGCCACCTTAGTCAATAAGATGGCCGCTAAACCGGAAGATCTAGAGGGTAATAAGGATGAAGATCTAAAAGTGATTGCTCCCCTATTAAATCTTTCTTTTGCAATATCAATCTTGATAACGATGGGACTGGAGATGAGTCAACTTTAGTTAAAAGGCGTCCCAGTGATTCAAAGTTTTTAGATCTTGATGCAAAAATTGGTAAAAGTGGGATTGAAGAGGTCAAAACTTTACATAGCAATGAACCCACTATTTTGGATTTCAAGGAATTTAATTATGATAATTGTTCTTTAATAGATTGTATTTCCTTGTTGCAATCCGTGCTAAATTCTCTGCATGCTTATAGTCAAAATAAGGCTTTTACTAAACATATCGTTGATGCTTTAATGCAATCTTATGAAGAAAAGCTTGAATTGGAAGTTTCTATCCCTAGAAAACTTTATGATGAATGGGAACCTACTATTAAAATTAAAATTAAAGATCATGAATGCTATGCTTTGTTTGATTTGGGTGCTAGTGTTTCCACGATTCCAAAAACTTTGTGTGATGTGTTAGGTTTCCGTGAATTTGATGATTGTTCTTTAAACTTGCACCTTGCGGATTCCACCATTAAGAAATCTATGGGAAGAATTAATGATGTTCTTGATATAGATTGCAATCCTTCATGTCCTATTATTCTTGGTAGACCTTTTCTTAGAAGGATTGGTGCAATTATTGATATGAAAGAAGGGAATATTAGATTCCAATTTTCGTTAAGGAAAGGCATGGAACACTTTCCTAGAAAGAAAATAAAATTACCTTATGAATCTATTATGAGAGCCACTTATGGATTGCATGCCAAAGATGATAATACCTAGATCTATCCTTGCCCTTATGCCTAGCTAGGGGCGTTAAACGATAGCGCTTGTTGGGAGGCAACCCAATTTTATTTTTTGTTTCTTGCTTTTTGGTTATGTTTAGTAATAAATAATTCATCTATCCTCTGGTTAGATGTGTTTCCATGTTTTAATTAGTTTTTGTGCCAAGTAGAACCTTTGGGAAGACTTGGGTGAAGTCTTTTTGATCTTGCTGTAAAAAACAGAAACTTTAGCGCTCACGAGATTAGCTACAACATTTTACTGGAGAGTGCTATTTAGTTGATTATTTTTGCAGATGATTAATAGATAAATTAATCACGTCCAGCAATTTACTTTAGAATTTTTGGAGTTCCATAAGTATACGTTTTATACAGATTACTACAGACTGTTCTGTTTTGACAGATTCTGTTTTTCGTATGTTGTTTGCTTATTTTGATGAATCTATGGCTAGTATCGGAGGTTATGAACCATAGAGAAGTTGGAATACAGTAGGTTTAACACCAATATAAATAAAGAATGAGTTCATTACAGTACCTTGAAGTGGTGGTTTGTTTTCTTTCGCTAACGGAGCTCATGAGAGTTTTTGTTAAGTTTTGTGTTGTGAAGTTTTCAAGTTTTGGGTAAAGAGTTGATGGATTATGGAACAAGGAGTGGCAAGATCCTAAGCTTGGAGATGCCCAAGGCACCCAAAGGTAAAATACAAGGACCACCAAAATCCTAAGCTTGGGGATGCCCCGGAAGGCATCCCCTCTTTTGTCTTCATCCATCGGTAACTTTACTTGGAGCTATATTTTTATTCACCACATGATATGTGTTTTGCTTGGAGCGTCTTGTATGATTTGAGTCTTTGCTTTTTAGTTCACCACAATCATCCTTGCTGTACACACCTTTTGGGAGAGACACACATTAATCGGAATTTATTACAATACACTATGTGCTTCACTTATATCTTTTGAGCTAAACAATTTTGCTCTAGCGCTTCACTTATATCTTTTAGAGCACGGTGGTGGTTTTATTTTATAGAAATTATTGATCTCTCATGCTTCACTTATATTATTTTGAGAGTCTTTTAGAACAGCATGGTAGTTTTTTTTGGTTATAAAATTAGTCATAATATGATAGGCATCCAAGATGGATATAATAAAAACTTTCATATAAGTGCATTGAATACTAAGAGAAGTTTGATTCTTTATAATTGTTTTGAGATATGAAGATGGTGATATTAAAGTTGTGCTAGTTGAGTAGTTGTGAATTTGGGAAATACTTGTTCTAAAGATTGTGATTCCCGTAGCATGCACGTATGGTGAACCGTTATGTGATGAAGTCGGAGCATGATTTATTTATTGATTGTCTTCCTTATGAGTGGCGGTCGAGGACAAGTGATGGTCTTTTCCTACCAATCTATCCACCTAGGAGCATGCGCGTAGTACTTCGTTTCGATAACTAATAGAGTTTTGCAATAAGTATGTGAGTTCTTTATGACTAATGTTGAGTCCATGGATTATACACACTCTTACCCTTCCACCATTGCTAGCCTCTCTAATACCGCGCACCTTTCGCCGGTATCATACACCCACCATATACCTTCCTCAAAACAGCCATCATACCTACCTATTATGGCATTTCCATAGCCATTCCGAGATATATTGCCATGCAACTTACCACCGTTCCATTTATTATGACACGTTTCATCATTGTCATATTGCTTTGCATGATCATGTAGTTGACCATCGTATTTGTGGCAAAGCCACCTTTATAATTCTTTCATACATGTCACTCATGATTCATTGCATATCCCGGTACACCGTCGGAGGCATTCACATAGAGTCATATTTTGTTCTAAGTATTGAGTTGTAATCTTTGAGTTGTAAGTAAATAAAAGTGTGATGATCATCATTATTAGAGCATTGTCCCAAGTGAGGAAAGGATGATGGAGACTATGATTCCCCCACAAGTCGGGATGAGACTCCGGACGAAAAGAAAAAAAAGAGAAAGAAAAGAGGCCATAAAAAAGGCTCAAATGAAAAAAATGAGAGAAAAAGAGAGAAGGGACAATGTTACTATCCTTTTTCCACACTTGTGCTTCGAAGTAGCACCATGATCTTCATGATAGAGAGCCTCCTATGTTGTCACTTTCATATACTAGTGGGAATTTTACATTATAGAACTTGGCTTGTATATTCCAATGATGGGCTTCCTCAAAATGCCCTAGGTCTTCGTGAGCAAGCGAGTTGGATGCACACCCACTTAGTTTCTTTTGTTGAGCTTTCATACACTTATAACTCTAGTGCATCCGTTGCATGGCAATCCCTACTCACTCACATTGATATCTATTGATGGGCATCTCCATAGCCCATTGATACGCCTAGTTGATGTGAGACTACCTTCTCCTTTTTTGTCTTCTCCACAACCACCATTCTATTCCACATATAGTGCTATATCCATGGCTCACGGTCATGTATTGCGTGAAGATTGAAAAAGTTTGAGAACATCAAAAGTATGAAACAATTGCTTGGCTTGTCATCGGGGTTGTGCATGATTAAATATTTTGTGTGATGAAGATAGAGCATAGCCAGACTATATGATTTTGTAGGGATAACTTTCTTTGGCCATGTTATTTTGAGAAGACATGATTGCTTTGTTAGTATGCTTGAAGTATTATTATTTTTATGTCAATATTAAACTTTTGTCTTGAATATTTCGGATCTGAACATTCATGCCACAATAAAGAAAATTACATTGAGAAATATGCTAGGTAGCATTCCACATCAAAAATTCTGTTTTTATCATTTACCTACTCGAGGACGAGCAGGAATTAAGCTTGGGGATGCTTGATACGTCTCCAACGTATCTATAACTTTTGATTGTTCCATGCTATTATATATTCTGTTTTGGATGTTTAATGGGCTTTACTAAGCACTTTTATATTATTTTTGGGACTAACCTACTAACCCAAGGCCCGGTGCAAATTGCTGTTTTTTTTTGCCTATTTCAGTGTTTCGCAGAAAAGGAATATCAAACGGAGTCCAAATGGAATGAAACCTTCGGGAGAGTTATTTTTGGAACAAACATGATCCAGAGGACTTGGAGTGGACGTCAAGAAATCAACAAGGAGGCCACGAGGCAGGGAGGCGCCCCCACCCTCGTGGGCCCCTCACAGCTCCACCGACCTACTTCTTCCTCCTATATATATCTACGTACCCCGAAAACATCCAGGAGTACCACGAAACCCTATTTCCACCGCCGCAACCTTCTGTACCCGTGAGATCCCATCTTGGGGCCTTTTACGGCGCTCCGCCGGAGGAGGAATCGATCACGGAGGGCTTCTACATCAACACCATAGCCTCTCCGATGATGTGTGAGTAGTTTACCTCAGACCTTCGGGTCCATAGTTATTAGCTAGATGACTTCTTCTCTCTCTTTGGATCTCAATACAAAGTTCTCCTCGATCTTCTTGGAGATCTATTCGATGTAATTCTTTTGAGGTGTGTTTGTCAAGATCCGATGAATTGTGGGTTTATGATCAAGATTATCTATGAACAATACTTGAATCTCCTCTGAATTCTTTTATGTATGATTGGTTATCTTTGCAAGTCTCTTCGAATTATCAGTTTGGTTGGCCTACTAGATTGATCTTTCTTGCAATGGGAGAAGTGCTTAGCTTTGGGTACAATCTTGCGTTGCTCGATCCCAGTGACAGAAGGGGAAATGACACGTATTGTATTGTTGCCATCGAGGATAAAAAGATGGGGTTTATATCATATTGCTTGAGTTTATCCCTCTACATCATGTCATCTTGCCTAATGCGTTACTCTGTTCTTATGAACTTAATACTCTAGATGCATGCTGGATAGCGGTCGATGTGTGGAGTAATAGTAGTAGATGCAGGCAGGAGTTGGTCTACTTGTCGCGGACGTGATGCCTATATACATGATCATGCCTAGATATTCTCATAATTATGCACTTTTCTATCAATTGCTCGATAGTAATTTGTTCACTCACCGTAATACTTATGCTATCTTGAGAGAAGCCACTAGTGAAACCTATGGCCCCCGGGTTTATTTTCCATCATATAAGTTTCCAATCTATTTTTACTTTGCAATCTTTACTTTCAATCTTTATCATAAAAATACCAAAAATATTATCTTATCATCTCTATCAGATCTCACTTTTGCAAGTGGCCGTGAAGGGATTGACAACCCCTTTATCGCGTTGGTTGCAAGGTTCTTATTTGTTTGTGTAGGTACGAGGGACTTGCGTGTGGCCTCCTACTGGATTGATACCTTGGTTCTCCAAAATTGAGGGAAATACTTACGCTACTTTACTGCATCACCCTTTTCTCTTCAAGGGAAAACCAACGCATGCTCAAGAGGTATCACTGGTTTGGGAGCTATCTGCTCTCGCATACTTTATTTCCAGCAGAAAGCATATGTAAAACTTAGCTGAAATGAAAAGAAACAAGGCGAGGAAAAGACAACAATTGGTTTTGCGAAGATACGTAGGAATGTAGCATGAATCGAAACCAATTTTTTTATCGAACACCACCAATTCAGCACGCTAGATAGGCCCCTTGTTGATCCCTCCATAATAATGCCAATGTGCAGGGACCATTTTTTTGTCTTTATCGTCATCTGCAATCACAAAATGATCAAAACCAGAAAAGGGTAACAAAACCATATAACACCAAAAGACAATGTATCCAATAAAGAAACACCAACGATGCAAGGGAATACAATACAGACAGAGAACAATGTTATTGCACCCTCAACGGATAGAGTGATAACCATGTTTGGTACACACAAAGTCCAAACTAATTAAGAAGAAAATTATGAGAATACTGAGTGATAAGAAAATGATTAGCCCAAACTCCAAGTAATCTGCTAGTGTGGAGGCGAAAAGAAATCTGACAAAACATCATAAAAAGAGACACACCTGTCCAAGAGGCAACTCGATAAGAACAACTGAACATATCTAGTTGACGGTGTCCACTCTGGTCCCCGAAATATCAGCTCTAAAGCAGGGCAATGTCCTGACTACGTGAGAAAAAACTGAATTTTGATAATGAACGTGTTGGCACTGAACTTATTCTGCTCCTCTAAAAGCTATGACATCTAAATATAAATGATAAAATTCTAAAAATCTACATAACAGAAAGCTGATGACGTGCATAAAATAGATCATATTTTTCTTCTGAATAGCTACAATTTGCTAATAGGACGCTTTGCCGACATGTGTGAACAACAGAGAGCTAACACAATCAATGCTCAGTCGAACAAAAATAATTAGAATGACACTTTTGGGCACGATTTATAGATTACGACAGACGCAAAGGTCGGGCCTGTGAGGCAAGTAAACAATCAACTTACACATCTGTCAAATAATCCATCTTTAGACGAACAAAATCAAAGAGTCATGTAGGGAGTTGGGTGATGTGGAGATGCCGTTTATGCCCGTCCTTCGACCTCCGTCAGCGTCTGATTCAACACAACTAGATGAGCCTGCGACCATGACGCCGTGGATGCTCCACCTCAGACTCAACTGTGCCATCGCCACGATGGCTGTACGCCGAGCACCCGAGCACATCATGACACTGCTGCCCACCCGACGGCAACGCCAATTAGCGCTCGCCGGCGTTCGTGGAAGCGTTGGCGTGGCGCTTGCGCACGACGTGGCCTGGCAGAGCATTGCTTCTTACTTGCGTGACATCCATCCTAACCAAGTTCCCCATTGTGCTTGCAATTCTTTGGCCTCTATATGTTCCTCTGCATCATCGGCGGCGCCGCCGGATAAACCCTAGCGGGTCGAGAGAAGGAGAGTGCGAGGGGTCTACAGAGGCAGATAGGGATGGCAATGGGGACAATCCCCTATGGGGACCCCAAGAACATCCCCATCCCCATCTATTCCTCATCATCCCATCCCCATCCCCGTTTACCTGACTGGGGATGAAATTCCCCCATACCCATGCCCCACTGGGGAACGGGGCCCCATTAGGGTCCCCATCCCCACAAATAGATATTAATATACACAATATGACAAACTATAATCAACATATATACATGGTGTTGTCCTTGTCCTGCTAATACTGATCTAGGTTGTATTGACTTCTTGGTCATGGTGGCGACTGAGATGAGGATGTGAGGTACGTTTAAGGTTTTCTTCAGTTTTTTTTTGTTTTGACAAGGTTTTTTGTGAATGTTTTAAGGTTGACCGCAGTGTCACAGTTAAAAAGTGGGTCCCGATGGGTATTGGGTCTGGGGAATAGGATATCGTCCCCATCCCCGTTGTACCCTATGGGGAATAAATTAGTTCGGTAAATATCCCCACGGGGAAAATTTTCACCCATCCCCACCCCCTAATAGATGAATTCCCCATGGGTTTGGCGGGTATGGGGCCCCATTGCCATCCCTAGAGGCAGAGGTAAATCGGGAAAGACAAGACGGAAGACACTCGGTTTTTCCTTACTTTGACGGTGGCTCGAGGGGATCGTGCGAGGGGGATGAAACAACGTACGTTCGGTGGGAGGGGGCATCGATGGGGTACCAACGACGTACATAGGAAAGGTAAGAATCGATGCATTAGGAAAGTTATGATTTTTGAAGTAATTTCCATGAAAATGGGGTTTTATTATTTGTAATGTGATGTCAGTACCTGCTCGTTTGTGACGTGCCTGGTTAGGAAAGTTTGCAAATGTTTAGAAAGTTTTTATTGGGAGGGTGAAAAAAATCGACGTGAGATATGATGATAGAAGGTGAGACAAAACTAAATCAGACAAAAATAAAACGGACGAAAATAAACCTGGACGCAATCCTACCAACTGCTCCATTAGGAGTAGAGATTACAAATAATGAAGCATGCACTTAGTGCAATGTCAATGTTTGTGTTTTTCGACGGCGACAATAATAACATTTCTCTAACCATAAAAAAGTAATGGAAAACAAATACTACCCCCGTTCAAAACTACAAGGCAAGACAAATGTTGCATCTGGTACACGATTAGAAAAGAAAACCACAACTAACGAATCGAATACAAAAACCAATCCATTATGTTCCTACAAGCCGAGAATGAACATGGAAGAAGAATAGTCCTTCTCAAAATGTAACACTGATTAAAGATTGCATGTGTTCGTGCTACTATGGTCAATGCCTGCGCACTAAGCACTGTAACATAAATGCATAGTGTCATCAACTAACAAGCTTCAAGCTGTTTGGTACTGCAGACCTGTCTGCTGCAACGATCCGTTTATCAAATAAAATTTAGGTAAAAGATTAGTGTAAAAGGCAGAGCTATCACGCTGCACTCGCCATCCTCGACAGGTCGCCAAATTTGACCACAGAATTAAAGGGTGAGAGCAATCTAGCGATAACTGATAGCTGATATGAACTGATATCTTTTGCATTTACCACCAAGACACATAAAATTTCCAAACTAAATGCATAGGACATTTCAAAAATTGAAATGAAAGTAAATTTTCAGCTCTTTAGCTGAAATAATTCACACAATAGCAGAACAAATAACCTGAAATCATGACCCCATTCCAATATGCAATTCGCTTCATCAATAGCGAATAAGCAGATTTTGGATGCCTTCAAGTTACTCCATAACCTGGAGAGAAGATTGAAAATACTAAATCAACAGACCGGCCGCTATATTACTAAATTCTACAAGGGACAAAGGAAGACGTATAGGAGTAGTAATTTGCAGTTCCATATATGTGTGCCCTCCAGTTCGAGCCATATAATGGAAAACTATAGTTTCATAAGTAATGCAAATAAAAGTCCATAATGACCTTCATTTGCGTTTATATCACATGTTTTTCACCTTCAAAGAAATGGGTCAACTTTCTTAGGAATCATGTACAGAACATCATACATGCATTTTTCAGCCTCACTGCTACCAGAGATTTTCATTTGGTGCTGCCAAGATAATCAGATTTCCCACCATGTTGTTTTAAACTCATGACCTGTTTTAAGTAAGTGAAACCCACAATAAAATGCTTTCCTATCAAAGCAATTTTCATAATGAAAAAAGCACTAAAATGTTATGATGTATCTAGCGATAATACCTGGTCTTTGGATCAATGACAGAACAGAACTGACAACAACAGTTGTCTTCTTTCCAAGAAATGGAGAGAGTTGATAGGTGCCATGAAAAGAACTATCGTGAGAGTTTCCAATATACAAGAGGAAGTAATAACATTAAAATTTTAAACAGGAGCATATTTCTTTTACGTCTAAGGTGTTGTAGATGTTTTACCGTCTTGGCGTGGAAGCCTAGCAATTTGCCGAACACATTGCCGATGAGTCCCAACATGTACACGATGCTGAAGCGGGACGACCTTGGACTCATCAACAATGACAATAAAGCAGCAAAAGGGAATGATGTCTCATTCATGGCTCGTCCCATGGCTTTTAGATAATGATCTTATCATGCCCATTTTCCTGGAAAATGGATCTGAAAAAAATATAGTTAGAACAGTACGATTCATATTTTAGCTTTGTGAACCGCTTCAAAAAGAATTTAGGATGGATATGTGAATTCAGGAAAACTATATGTCTACAGAAACCAGAATATTTTGTTGAGAAACATAAACCATACTTACAGAAGGCCGACACCTTTGAGATGCCGACGCCAAACTATTTGTGTACAGAAATGAGAAATGTAACTCACGGCATGTAACTTAGTAATCGATGATGCTCATTTTCACCTACTTATAGAATTGCAGTTCAACTCAAACTGGGATCTCTTGATGAGACTGCTTTGTTTCAAAGTCAAGTAGAACAGTTATACACCCAAAACCAAATCACAAAGTGTTGCTGCTCCATGCCAGGCAGCCCCTGATCTTGCATGGTTTCCTGCTACATGGCTCTTCATCGATGACTGGGAGAACCGTCTGACGTTGTGACCGAGTTGATGCTTGTAATACCCGTAGCCTGAAATAGCATTCCTTGGAGATCATGCAAGGGCAGCAAGAAAGTGATGCAGTTCGCCAGTTCCTCGGAGGAGTTTAGTGGCTTCCGATATGGTCAGGGGAGGTTCGAACTTGGTGGGCTCTGATCTAGGCTGTGAGGACTGGGAAGAGGTCGCCAGCACGCGGAGCACGAAGATGCCGGAGACCATGACCTCTGTGAGCTTGGTGCCACAGTCGTGCTCCACGATGGTGGAAGAGGAGCACGTGTCGGTGGGACGCAGGCCCGGCAGACCTCGAGATCCTGGTGGACATCAGGCGTCGCCGACGCCAACACCGCACAAGCTGACGCTCATGAGGTTCCACCATTCCAGAGAGAATATGGGAGGGACAGGATCGCCGCCCCAGGCCGAGGCCCCCTAAGGTTCCATCGTTTCAGAGAGAGGATGAGATGGGAAGGATCAACGAGAGATGGCTCTCAACCCATCGTCCCCTGCAGCGGCCGGCTTCGATGCAGCGCTTAGTCGCCAACTTACCGGTGTTGCATGAAAGAGAGAGAGGGCGAGAGAAAAAAGGGGAGGGATATGAGGAAAGATTTTATGTTCATTGATTTCTAAATTATGGTGATTGGTGATGATGAAGAAACAGGGGAAGGAAGACAACGTGAGGAAAGAGGGAGCAAATCTTTGTGTGATGAGAGCGGAAATGTTTTTTAACCGTGTGTTGGTTTTTAGGAAGGTGATCGGAAATTATAATGCAAGTATTTAATCCGTAATTCGGTAAATATTATGGATATAAAAACCAAATGGGAAACCAATTCGGTTTTTGGTGGGAAGGTGATCTCACGTAAGAAGGTAAGCAAATCATGATGTGATTTTTGAATCCTTAATTACCCAAGAATTAAATGAGTACCTACCAAAGAAAGCGCAAGAATTATTACCTGATATAAACCGATGAAGTGGGGGGAGGGGATGAAAAAAATCTACAAAAAAAACAGCGAAGGTGGGACGAAAAAAAACCATGGTAGGTGGGACGAAAATTAACCGAGGGAGACTACCAACTGAGACATTAGGAGTAGAGACTAGGAGTCCTAGTAGGACTCCACACTTTGGGCGTGCCCTATGAGGGTCGGCCTCCTCCTCCCTCCATCCTTTATATACGTGGCCAGGGGCACCCCATAGACACACAAGTTGATCATTGATCTCTTAGCCGTGTGCGGTGCCCCCCTCCAACATAATCCACCTTGGTCATATCGTCGTAGTGCTTAGGCGAAGCCCTGCGCCAGTAGCTTCATCATCATTGTCATCATGCCATCGTGCTGACGAAGCTCTCCCTCGACACTCTGCTGGATCGTGAGTTCGTGGGACGTCACCGAGCCGAACGTGTGCAGATCGCGGAGGTGCCGTACTTTTGATACTAGGACCGGTCAGTCGTGAAGACGTACGACTACATCAACCGCGTTGTCATAACGCTTCCGCTTACGGTCTACGAGGGTACATGGACAACACTCTCCCTCTCGTTGCTATGCATCACCATGATCTTGCGTGTGCGTAGGATTTTTTTTGAAATTACTACGTTCCCCAACAGTGGCATCCGAGCCAGGTTTATGCGTAGATGTTATATGCACGAGTAGAACACAAGTGAGTTGTGGGCGATAATAGTCATACTACTTACCAGCATGTCATACTTTGATTCGGCGGTATTGTTGGATGAAGCGGCCCGGACCGACATTACGCATACGCTTACGCGAGACTGGTTCTACCGACGTGCTTCGCACACAGGTGGCTGGCGGGTGTCAGTTTCTCCAACATTAGTTGAATCGAGTGTGGCTACGCCCGATCCTAGTTGAAGGTTAAAACAACACATACTTGACGAAAAATCGTTGTGGTTTTGATGCGTAGGTAAGAACGGTTCTTGCTAAGCCCGTAGCAGCCACGTAAAACTTACAACAACAAAGTAGAGGACGTCTAACTTGTTTTTGCAGGGCATGTTGTGATGTGATATGGTCAAGACGTGATGAGATATAAATTGTTGTTGATCATGTTTTGTTAAAGTTATCGGCAATTGACAGGAGCCTTATGGTTGTCTCTTTATTGCATAAGATGCAAGCACCATATAATTGCTTTACTTTATCGCTATGCGATAGCAGTAGCTGCAAAAGCAATAGTTGGCGAGACGACCATGTGACGACACATTGATAGAGATCAAGATGATGGAGATCATGCTGTCATGCCGGTGACGATGGAGATCATAATGGTACTTTGGAGATGGAGATCAAAGGCACAAGATGATGATGGCCATATCCAGTCACATATTTTGATTGCATGTGATGTTTGTCTTTTACACATCTTATTTTGCTTAGTTCGGCGGTAGCTTTATAAGATGATCCCTTACTAAAATTTCAAGGTATAAGTGTTCTCCCTGAGTATGCACCGTTGCGACAGTTCTTCGTGCTGAGACAATACGTGATGATCGGGTGTGATAAGCTCTACGTTCACATACAACGGGTGCAAGCCAGTTTTGCACGGCAGAATACTCGGGTTAAACTTGACGAGCCTAGCATATGCAGATATGGCCTCGGAACACTGAGACCGAAAGATCGAGCGTGAATCATATAGTAGATATGATCAACATAGTGATGTTCACCATTGAAAACTACTCCATCTCACGTGATGATCGGACATGGTTTAGTTGATTTGGATCACATGATCATTTAGATGACTAGAGGGATGTCTATCTAAGTGGGAGTTCTTAAGTAATATGATTAATTGAACTTTAATTTATCATGAACTTAGTCCTGATAGTATTTGCATATCTATGTTGTAGATCAATAGCTTGCGATGTAGCTCCCCGTTTATTTTTTATATGCTCCTAGAGAAAAATAAGTTGAAAGATGATAGTAGCAATGATGCGGACTTGGTCCATGATTTGAGGATTATCCTCATTACTGCACAGAAGAATTATGTCCTTGATGCACCGCTAGGTGACAGATCTATTGCAGGAGCACATGCAAATGTTATGAACATTTGACAAAGCTTAGTATGATGACTACTTGATAGTTTAGTGCACCATGCTTTACGGCTTAGAACCGGGAATTCAAAAACGTTTTGAACGCCACGGAGCATATGAGATGTTCCAAGAGTTGAAATTGGTATTTCAGACTCATGCCCGTGTTAAGAGGTATGAGACCTCTGTCAAAGTACTTTGCCTACAAGATGGAGGAGAATAGCTTAGCTAGTGAGCATGTGCTCAGAATGTCTGAGTACTACAATCACTTGAATCAAGTGGGAGTTAATCTACCAGATAAGATAGTGATTGACAGAGTTCTCTAGTCACTATCACCAAGTTACTAGAACTTCATGATGAACTATAATATGCAAGGGATAACGGAAACGATTCCCAAGCTCTTCGCGATGCTGAAATCGGTGACGGTAGAAATCAAGCAAAGCATCAAGTGTTGATGGTTGACAAGACCCTAGTTTCAAGTAAAAGGGCAAGGAAAGAAAGGGAACTTCAAGACGAATGGCAAGCAAGTTGTCACTCCCATGAAGAAGCCCATAGCTAGACCTAAGCCTAAACTGAGTGCTTCTAACTACAAAGGAAATGATCATTGGAAGTGGAGCTGCCCTAGATACTTGGCGGATAAGAAGGATGGCAAATTGAACAAAGGTATATTGGAATTACATGTTATTGATGTGTACTTTACTAGTGTTTATAGCAACCCCTCAATATCTGATACTGGTTCAGTTGCTAAGAGTAGTAACTCGAAACAGGAGTTGCGGAATGAATAGAGACTAGTTGAGGGTGAAGTGACGATGTGTGTTGGAAGTGGTTCCAAGATTGATATGATCATCATCGCACACTCTCTATACTTTCAGGATTAGTGATGAACCTAAATAAATGTTATTTGGTGTTTGCGTTGAGCATGAATATGATTGGATCATGTTTATTGCAATACGATTATTCATTAAGTCAAAGAATAATTGTTGTTCTATTTACATGAATAAAACCTTCTATGGTCATACACTCAATGGTTTATTGAATCTCGATCATAGTGATACACATATTCGTAATATTGAAGCCAAAAGATGCAAAGTTAATAATGATAGTGCAACTTAATTGTGGCACTGCCATTTAGGTCATATTGGTGTAAAGCGCATGAAGAAACTCCATGCTGGTGGGATTTTGGAATCACTTGATTATGAATCACTTGATGCTTGCGAACCATGCCTCATGGGCAAGATGACTAAGACTCCGTTCTTCGGAACAATGGAGCGAGCAACTGACTTATTGGAAATAATACATACTGATGTATGCAGTTTGATAAGTGTTGAGGCTCGCGGCGTGTATCGTTATTTTCTGATCTTCACAGATGATTTGAGTAGATATGGGTATATCTACTTGATGAAACATAAGTCTGAAACATTTGAAAAGTTCACAGAATTCCAGAGTTAATGGAAAATCATCGTAACAAGAAAATAAAGTTTCTATGATCTGATCGCGGAGACGAATATTTGAGTTACCAGTTTGGTCTTCATTTGAAACAGTGTGGAATAGTTTCACAACTCACGCCACCTGGAACACCACAGTGTAATGGTGTGTCCGAACGTCATAACTGTACTTTATTGGATATAGTGCGATCTATGATGTCTCTTACCGATTTACCACTATCGTTTTGGGGTTATGCATTAGAGACAGTTGCATTCACGTTAAATAGGGCACCGTCTAAAAATCCTTTGAGACGACACCGTATGAACTGTGGTTTAGCAAGAAACCTAAACTGTCGTTTCTTAAAGTTTGGGGTTGCGATGCTTATGTGAAAAAGTTTCAGCCTGATAAGCTCAAACTCAAATCGGAGAAGTGCGTCTTCATAGGATACCCAGATCCGAAGGCAAGATGTAACATCCCAAATTTTCAATTTGGAATGTTATACGTGAGATCATCATTGCATATCATATTTTATCGCATTTTGGTTTGATCCTAGAAATTCTACGCAACTCAAGGACCCGCGGAGAGAGTTGGGGATTTCATTATTTTCATATTCGAGTTTTTCTCGAATTTTGGAAAAAGGATCGTTTGATTTTAATTATTTTCTCTTGAATATTTCTTTTATAAAAATAAAAGAGAGAGGATAAAATGACTTCCTCAAAATAAAGAAATATCAAAGATTTAATATTAAAATCAAATAAGATTTTTATTCGGAGTTTCATTGCTATTTTATTTGAATTAGGAAAAATATGCGTTTTTCAAAATTGCGTTTTAGGCCCAAATAAATGTTCACCTTGTCCGGCCTATTTTTAGAGGACGGGAAAGATTTATTTCGGGATTTTTGGAGTCCGTTTAGTATTTCTTTTATTCGTTTTTACGAGCGGAATTATTTAAAAAAAAAGTCAAACCGACTCTGGGCCGTACCCGAGCGGGACTCCGCCCGGGGGCTTTATACGCCACCACCCTCCCGGCCCGCCGAAGCCCACCAGCCGCCGAAGCCCACCCGCGCCCTAACCCTAACCCTAGCCGCCACGCGCCGCCGCCGACCGCCGTCGCCGGACCCGCCGCCGGATCTAGCCTCCGTTGACTGTCGTTTGACCGGTCGGTTTTCTTCGGTAAACCCCGGTTTTTTAATTTTTCCGGTTTATTTTGTTAGATCGGTTTTATTTTTCTGGTTTATTTATTTAGCAGACGTTCATCCGTACGTTTGTTTTAACGAACGGTTTTCACCGTTTAGCCGCAGACAGCGAACGTTCGTTCGTTAGCCTGTTCGTCCGTTTTTCTTTTTCTCGGATTTTCCGCGATTATTTTCGATCACGATTTCTGATCCTATTTTCGTTCTAGTATAACTTTTCGCTCGTTTATCGGAATCAGATGATTCAAGCGCCTAGAGTTTCGTCTCGACCCCTCTTTCGGCTTAACCAACTTAAACAAGATTTTGCTACTATAAAATTTGACTTTAGTCCAGATTAGTAAACGAAGCTTGTTTCTTTCGCCGTTTGAGTTTTGTTGCTTCGTTTGAATTGATTCTTTTTGCAAACCGGAGTTCTTAAGTTGAACTTTCCGGTTAGATCTCTTATTTGAGTTTTACCCATGCCCTTTCTTGATTCCTTATTGTATGCTTGTTTGTTTGCGATAGAGTACCCGGAGTGTGAAGCGTGCTACTACGAGTCTCTAGGTTTCGTGGATCTTCAGCAAGGCAAGTAACACTTTGATCCTACCTCTTTCATACCCAGTTTTATTGCGGTAGATCAATCCTCAAACAATTGCATGATTAGGATCTGTCTAATATGTGGATTTTGGGAAGTAGATAAGGTAGTGCCTATTGTCCTGTTTATTACCAAACCTTTGGGAGTTACTTCTACGTTGCTTATATTGCTATGCTATGATCGTAGACGTGGATTGGGTGAGTGTATCCATGACAGATGTGAGTATTGTTAATTAATGGTTAACTTAAGGTGGCAACTTTAATACACATCTGGGTGGATTGAGGCACCTGGGGAATTCCAGTGATTGCCTGTATTTTTGGAAATCCCGGGGTACCATGTGATTCTCCTATGGACTGCCACCCAGGCTCAAAGAGATCATAAGATCATTCATGCTAGAAACTTCTGTGTGCAGCCACATGCCATTATGGGCTCTGGCATAGTTGAGTAAGTTGTGGGAAACCTTTCCATGATGGGCTAGCAGATGTAGGGGATTGTAGGTTACAGGCCTATCTATCGGTTAAGGGGACCTCTTCGGAAAGATTGTGTCTCGGTCATCCGTTTCTCAAACATCATGTAGTGCGAGAAATCAAACGGAGGAGATCGAGTCTTGTGGGGAAAAGTGCACAAACCTCTGCAGAGTGTACAAACTAATCATGGTTAGCCGTGTCCCCGGTTATGGACGTCTTGAGTATCTAGTTCTTGGATTATCATGTGGATCTCATCACTCTTAATTATAAATTTGATTGGGTTATTGATTACTTTTAATTGGGATTGAGATGGGGTTTACCATTCTCAATGTTTAACAACCACCATGATAGTTAAATAAAATATATTCCTTTGTTGTAGGGAAAAATTGGCTTTTCGCAAAACATATTAACCATACAGCCTCCACCAGCCATATATGCATATAGTGATAGCTTTATTCTGTTCATTACTCTCTTGTGTTACATTGCCAGCATATTCCATGTGCTGACCCGTTTTCGGGCTGCAACGTATCATGTTGCAGACTTTTCAGACGACGAGTAAGGAGCCTTAGGTCGTGGTCTTTCACTCAGTGATGCCGTTGGAGTTGATGGACTCACTTTATCTTCCAAGCCTTCCGCTGTTATCGTATTAGATGGCCTTAAGCCATATTTATTGTAATAAGTTCTCTTTTGAGACATTCGATGTAATAAGTGTGTGATTGCTACTCTGTTATAAATCCTTCAAGTACTGTGCGTGTCAGCATTACCGATCCAGGGATGACACTGATGCACAGAGATCAGACTGTTTGAGGTCTGGTCGCTACAAGATGGTATCAGAGCACACGCTGACTGTAGGACACGACCACTAAGCTAAAGCCCTAGATCACTACTCTCTTCTCATTTCTGACTCCTCTCCATTTTCTACTCTTTAGGATGGCGGATGCAAGGATCAAGTTCACGCAACCGGATGAAGACACCCCTTTTGGACGCCACTTGAAGGAAGTTACTAGGTACCTGAACATTGGAATACCAAGCTTCACCGGGACTTACAACGCCACTTTACCAGAAGAGGAGCGCTGGATGATTCAAGTTCAAGTTCCAGGAAGGACATTCACGCCAGTCACTGAGCCCATAGAGTTTTCCTTTGATGCACCAACCTGGAGTCTAGGAAAGAGTATGGCAGCTCACATTACCATGGGACGCATTGGAGAAGTTTACCACAATGATCTCAAGGACACTATCTACCAGATTTGTGGGCGCCGAGATGAGCAATGGGAGATGATCAGCACCAGGAAGGATAGATCGATTGCCGCTTTCATCCAGGAGTTAAACCAGCACATTCGACGCCAGGAGAACCAGATGTGCGCAGGCATGACAGATTTGAAGAAGGCGATGACAAGGATCACGGAGCTGGAGGAAGAACTCAAGGCTACACGCGAAGATTATATGGAGGAAATCGTCGTACTAGTGGAGAAGAATGACGACCTGACAAGGAAGCTAGGAGTTTTCATGGGAGACCCCGCGCCAGGAGGAGAAGATGACAGATTCCACTTGCCCGGAGAACTACATCATCATCGACGACACTGACTCGGACCCTGACGATAGCGATGATGACTATGTTGATGAAGCTGGAGCAGATATCATGGAGTCTTCGACCGATCAATTTTTCTAGTCGACCACCATATCAGTAGTAGTATTCCACCATGTATATAGTATAGTCCAAGCACTTTTGTAACGATAGTTCTAGACCGATTGTATGCCCTTGTTTGATTGATTGAGTGATATGTTTGTGTTTGTCTCATGTGCATATGGGTAGTGTTTTCCCCCTAGACCTCATTCTACTCTGTTTTCTCATCTTTTCTAAACCCAGCAGATGCCTCCGAGACGCGACAATGGATTTGCTTTCCCACCGGAGCTCACTCAGTTGATCCAGCAGCAGAATGCATTGATGCAGATACTAGTCCAGAATCAGAACCAGGGGAACAACAACAACAACCACCACCACCACCACCAGTTGATCACTTAGCCCGTTTTCTTAGGCTGAATCCGCCGGTGTTCTCCAGTAGCACCGAGCCGATTGTTGCAGATGATTGGCTCCGCAAGATTGAAAGGGAGTTGACTACTGCAGGATGCACAGATGCGGAGAGAGTGCGTTTTGCCGCACATCAGCTTGATGGACCCGCAGCATCATGGTGGGAGAATTTCATAGTCACTTACCCCATTGACACTGTGACATGGGACCAGTTCCAGCAGGCTTTTCGCACTGCCCATGTATCAGCAGGAGCTATGGCCATGAAGAAGCGTGAGTTTCGCAACTTACGCCAAGGAGGGCGCACTGTTGGCCAGTATGTGGATGACTTTAGTAAGCTAGCACGTTATGCCCCAGATGACGTCGCTACAGATGCAGCTAAGAAGGAGAAGTTTCTGGAAGGACTGAATGATGAGCTGAGCATGCAGTTGATGGTGGCAAATTTCAATAACTACCAGGAGTTGGTGGATAGAGCTCTCATGCTTGAAGGGAAGCAGCAGCAGATTGACAGCCGCAAGAGGAAGTATGGACAAGGGAAGTATAATTCTGGAGCTCAGCAGAGACCCCGTTTCACCCCGAACTCGGGAGGACTTGTTCATAACCATGGAGGCCACACTCATAATGGAGGAAGTTCGCACAATCATAGTGGCCCCAAGAATGGGAATGGTAGGAGGAAGTAGCGGACAGAACCGTTCCAACCCGGCAACACCCGCCAAGAAAGATCTAAGCCACGTTACTTGCTACAAGTGCCAGAAGACCGGACATTACGCCAATGAATGTCCTGAAGCTAAGAATGGAAACGGCAATGGAAGCTCTGGGAAGAAGCCCAACCCTTTCAACAGGGGACAAGTGAACCACGTTAACGTGGAGGAGGTTGAAGCCCAACCAGATGCAGTAATAGGTAAGTTTTTGGTTAAGTCATTTACTGCAGTTGTTCTTTTTGATACTGGTGCATCGCATTCATACATATCAAGGGGATTTGTGGATAAGTATAAACTGCCCACCAAAGTTCTTAGTACACCTTTGTTAGTAAGCTCGCCAGGAGCAGAGTATATGGCAAGCCAAGGATGTTTTCAGATGCCATTGACCATAGGTAGGCATGTTTTCCCCTCAGATCTGATAGTTTTGGAGTCGCAAGGTTTGGATGTGATTCGGGGTATGGATTGACTATCGATGTATGGAGGAAACATCGATTGCGCCAGTAAGACGATTTTGCTCACCACCCCAGAAGGAAGAAGGATCAAGTATGTATCCCGGCATGTGCCGAATAGGACTCAAGTAAATTCCTTATCAGGAGTTGTACAGGAGGAAGTACCAGTGGTGAAGGATTTTCCGGATGTATTTCCAGAAGAGTTGCCAGGCATGCCACCGGATAGAGACATTGAGTTTTTGATTGAGCTTTTGCCAGGCACAGGGCCAATATCTAAGAGACCGTACAGAATGCCCGCAAAGGATTTGGAGGAAATTAAGAAGCAGATTAAGGAGTTACTGGATAAAGGTTATATTCGCCCAAGTTCGTCACCTTGGGGATCCCAGTACTTCTAGTGGAGAAGAAGGATGGATCGTTAAGGATGGTTGTTGATTATCGAGGATTGAATGAGGTGACGATCAAGAACAAGTACCCACTGCCGATGATCAATGATTTGTTTGACCAGCTGCAAGGAGCTAAGGTGTTTTCCAAGATCGATCTGCGATCAGGGTATCACCAGCTGAAGATTCGAGAGCAGGATATACCTAAGACAGCTTTTACCACGAGGTATGGGCTATATGAGTATACCGTTATGTCATTTGGCCTGACTAACGCACCTGCCTATTTTATGAACATGATGAACAAGGTGTTTATGGAGTTTTTGGATAAGTTCGTCGTGGTGTTCATTGATGATATTCTGGTCTACTCGAAGAATGAAGAAGATCATAAAGAGCACTTGCGTTTAGTACTTGGGAAGCTCAGAGAACATCAGTTATACGCCAAGTTCAGCAAGTGTGAGTTTTGGCTGAAGGAAGTTGGATTCTTGGACATGTTATATCCGGAGAAGGAATAGCGGTAGACCCCACCAAGGTTGTCACTGTGACAAATTGGGAGTCACCCACGTCAGTTGGAGAGATCCGGAGTTTTCTTGGACTCGCAGGATACTACCGGAGGTTCATTGAGAATTTTTCAAAGATTGCGAAGCCCATGACGGAGTTGTTGAAGAAAGACACCAAATTCAAATGGACTGAGGAATGTGAGGCCAGTTTTCAGAAGTTGAAGAGACGCTTGGTTACATCACCAGTGTTGATTCTGCCAGATCAACGCAAGGATTATGAAGTGTATTGCGACGCTTCTCGTCGAGGACTTGGAGCCGTACTTATGCAGGAGGGAAGAGTTGTTTCATATGCCTCACGACAGCTTAAACCCCATGAGTTAAATTATGCTACGCATGATTTGGAGTTAGCAGCCGTAGTACATGCGTTGAAGACATGGAGTCATTTTCTCATCGAAAACCATTGTGAGGTATACACGGATCACAAGAGTTTGAAGTATATCTTCACGCAGAAGGAGTTGAATCTCAGGCAGAGGAGATGGTTAGAACTCATTAAGGATTATGATATGAGATTGCATTATCATCCCGGAAAGGCTAACGTAGTAGCCGATGCGTTGAGCCGCAAGAGTCATGTCAATACACTCATGACCGGAGAATTACCCAAGGAGTTGGCAGAAGACCTTCGCGAGCTATGTTTGGAGATAGTTCCGAGAGGTTATGTAGCAGCTTTGGAGATTCAGTCTACTTTGATGGATAAGATCAGAGAAGCTCAGAAGACGGACAAGGAGATTGCCGAAATAAAGGAAAGAATGAGTAAAGGAAAGGCTAAAGGATTTCGTGAGGATGAGCACGATACCTTATGGTTTGAGGACCGCGTATATGTGCCAAATGATCAGGAGATCAGGAAGTTGATTCTGCAAGAGGCCCATGATTCGCCATATTCGATTCACCCAGGAAATACCAAGATGTATCTGGATTTGAAGGATAGTTTCTGGTGGACCGGAATGAAGAAGGATATTGCAGAGTATGTAGCAGTTTGTGATGTATGTCAGAGAGTGAAGGCAGAGCATCAGAAGCCAGCAGGATTGCTACAACCATTGCCGATACCCGAATGGAAGTGGGATAAACTAGGCATGGACTTTATCACGGGATTACCCAGGACTCGTTCAGGCTATGACTCGATATGGGTTGTAGTCGATCGTTTGACGAAAGTAGCTCATTTCATCCCAGTGAAGACCACTTACACCAGTGCTAAGTTGGCAAAGATATACATGACCAGGATCGTATGTCTGCATGGAGTTCCGAGGACCATTGTATCAGATAGAGGAACCCAGTTTACTTCAAAGTTTTGGAATCAGTTGCATGAAACTTTGGGAACCAGGCTAGAGTTCAGTACAGCTTTTCACCCGCAGACAGATGGACAGACTGAGAGAGTCAATCAGATTCTGGAGGACATGTTGAGAGCTTGTGCACTAGATTATGGATCTAGTTGGGACGATAATTTGCCGTATGCAGAGTTCTCTTATAACAACAGTTATCAAGCCAGTTTGAAGATGGCCCCTTTCGAAGCACTGTACGGAAGGAGGTGCAGAACACCGTTGTTGTGGGACGAAGTTGGAGACCGACAGTTGTTTGGACCAGATTTGATTAAAGAGTCTGAAGAGAAGGTTAAGCTGATTCGCGATAGACTCAAGGTAGCCCAGTCCAGGCAGAAGAGTTATGCGGATTCAAAACGCAAGGAGACAGTTTACGAAGTTGGAGACAGAGTGTATCTTCGTGTATCCCCACTTCGAGGAGTGAAGCGCTTTGGAGTTAAGGGAAAATTAGCACCACGTTTTGTGGGACCATACAAAGTTTTGGAACGTATGGGAGAAGTTGCTTACAAGTTGGAATTACCCGAAGGATTGTCAGGAGTTCACGATGTGTTCCACGTTTCTCAGTTGAAGAAGTGCCACGCAGAGATGGCTGATATTCCTCTGAGAGATACAGTGCCGCTGGAAGCGATACAGTTGGATAGCGATTTGACCTACGAGGAGAAGCCAGTCAAGATACTCGAGTTTGCCAGCCGAGTTACACGCAACAAAGTAATCAAGTTCTGCAAAGTTCAGTGGAGTCACCATACTGAAGATGAAGCCACCTGGGAACGAGAGGAAGACCTACCGAAGGATCACTCTCACATATTTTCTAGCCAACCCGAATCTCGAGGGCGAGATTCATCTTAAGGGGGGTAGGTTTGTAACATCCCAAATTTTCAATTTGGAATGTTATACATTAGATCATCATTGCATATCATATTTTATCGCATTTTGGTTTGATCCTAGAAATTCTACGCAACTCAAGGACCCGCGGAGAGAGTTGGGGATTTCATTGTTTTCATATTCGAGTTTTTCTCGAATTTCAAAAAAAGGATCGTTTGATTTTAATTAATTTCTCTTGAATATTTCTTTTATAAAAATAAAAGAGAGAGGATAAAATGACTTCCTCAAAATAAAGAAATATCAGAGATTTAATATTAAAATCAAATAAGATTTTTATTCGGAGTTTTATCGCTATTTTATTTGAATTAGGAAAAATATTTGTTTTTCAAAATTGCATTTTAGGCCCAAATAAATGTTCACCTTGTCCGGCCTATTTTTAGAGGACGGGAAAAATTTATTTCGGAATTTTTGGAGTCCGTTTAGTATTTTTTTTATTCGATTTTCCAAGCGGAATTATTTAAAAAAAAGTCAAACCGACTCTGAGCCGTACCCGAGCGGGAATCCGCCCGGGGGCTTTATAAGCCGCCACCCCCTGCCCGCCGAAGCCCACCCGCGCCCTAACCCTAACCCTAGCCGCCACACGTCACCGCTGTCGCCGCCGCCGCCGACCGTCGCCGCCGCCACCCGCCGCCGGATCTAGCCGCCGCTGACCGTCGTTTGACCGGTCGGTTTTCTTCGGTAAACCCCGGTTTTTTTATTTTTCCGGTTTATTTCCTTAGATCGGTTTTATTTTTCCGGTTTAGTTATTTAGCGGACGTTCGTCCGTACGTTCGTTTTAACGAATGGTTTTCACCGTTTAGCTGCAGACAGCGAACGTTCGTTCGTTAGCCTGTTCGTCAGCTTTTCTTTTTCTCGGATTTTCCGCGATTATTTTCGATCGCGATTTCTGATCCGATTTTTGTTCTAGTATAACTTTTCGCTCGTTTATCGGAATCAGGCGATTCAAGTGCCTAGAGTTTTGTCTCGAAACCCTCTTTTTGTTTAACCAACTTAAACAAGATTTTGCTACTATAAAATTTGACTTTAGTCCAGATTAGTAAACGAAGCTTGTTTCTTTCGCCGTTTGAGTTTTGTTGCTTCGTTTGATTTGATTTTTTTGCAAACCGGAGTTCTTAAGTTGAACTTTCCGGTTAGATCTCTTATTTGAGTTTTACCCGTGCCCTTGCTTGATTGCTTATTGTATGCTTGTTTGTTTGCGATAGAGTACCCGGAGTGTGAAGCGTGCTACTACGAGTCTCTAGGTTTCGCGGATCTTCAGCAAGGCAAGTAACACTTTGATCATACCTCTTTCATACCCAGTTTTATTGCATTAGATCAATCCTCAAACAATTGCATGGTTAGGATCTGATTTAAATTGTGGGTTTGGGAAGTAGATGAGGTAGTACCTATTCACCTGTTTATTATCAAACCTTGGGAGTTACTTCTACGTTGCTTATATTGCTATGCTATGCTCGTAGACGTGGATTGGGTTTGAGTGTATTCATGACAGATGTGAGTATTGTTAATTAATGGTTAACTTAAGGTGGCAACTTTAATACACATCTGGGTGGATTGAGGCACCTGGGGAATTCCAGTGATTGCCTGTATTTTTGGAAATCCCGGGGTACCGTGTGATTCTCCTATGGACTGCCACCCAGGCTCAAAGGGATCATAAGATCATTCATGCTAGAAACTTCCATGTGCAGCCACATGCCATTATGGGCTCTGGCATAGTTGAGTAAGTAGTGGGAAACCTTTCCATGATGGGCTAGCAGATGTAGGGGATTGTAGGTGTACAGGCCTATCTATCGGTTAAGGGGACCTCTTCGGAAAGACTGTGTCTCGGTCATCCGTTTCTCAAACATCTTGTAGTGCGAGAAATCAAACGGAGGAGATCGAGTCTTGTGGGGAAAAGTGCGCAAACCTCTGCAGAGTGTACAAACTAATCATGGTTAGCCGTGTCCCCGGTTATGGACGTCTTGAGTATCTAGTTTCTTGGATTATCATGTGGATCTCATCACTCTTAATTATAAAATTTGATTGGGTTATTGATTATTTTTAATTGGGATTGAGATGGGGTTTACCATTCTCAATGTTTAACAACCACCATGATAGTTAAATAAAATATATTCCTTTGTTGTAGGAAAAATTGGCTTTTCGCAAAACATTTTAACCATACAGCCTCCACCAGCCATATATGCATATAGTGATAGCTTTATTCTGTTCATTACTCTCCTGTGTTACATTGCCAGCATATTCCATGTGCTGACCCGTTTTCGGGCTGCAACGTATCATGTTGCAGACTTTTCAGACGACGAGTAAGGAGCCTTAGGTCGTGGTCTTTCACTCAGTGATGCCGTTGGAGTTGATGGACTCACTTTATCTTCCAAGCCTTCCGCTGTTAACGTATTAGATGGCCTTAAGCCATATTTATTGTAATAAGTCCTCTTTTGGAGACATTCGATGTAATAAGTGTGTGATTGCTACTCTGTTATAAATCCTTCAAGTACTGTGTGTGTCAGCATTACGGATCCAGGGATGACACTGATGCACAGAGATCAGACTGTTTGAGGTCTGGTCGCTACACAAGATCTTTGTTGCTTAGAGTGGATCCTTTCTAGAAAAGGAGTTTCTCTCAAAAGAAGTGAGTGGGAGGAAAGTAGAACTTGATGAGGTAATTATACCTTCTCCCTTATTGGAAAGTAGTTCATCACAGACATCATTTCCAGTGATTCCTACACCAATTAGTGAGGAAGTTAATGATGATGATCATGAAACTTCAGATCAAGTTACTACCAAACCTCATAGGTCAACCAGAGTATGCTCCGCACCGTAGTGGTACGATAATCCTTTCTGGAAGTCATGTTACTAGACCATGACGGACCTACGATCTATGAGGAAGCGATGATGAGCCCAGATTCCGCGAAATGGCTTGAGGCCATGAAATCTGAGATGGGATCCATGTATGAGAACAAAGTGTGGACTTTGGTTGACTTGCCCGATGATCGGCAAGCCATAGAAAATAAATGGATCTTCAAGAAGAAGACTGGCGCTGACGGTAATGTTACTATCTACAAAGCTCGACTTGTTGCGTAAGGTTTTCGACAAGTTCAAGGAGTTGACTACGATGAGACCTTCTCACCCGTAGCGATGCTTAAGTCCGTCCGAATCATGTTAGCAATTACTGCATTTTATGATTATGAAATTTGGCAAATGGATGTAAAGACTGCATTCCTGAATGGATTTCTGGAAGAAGAGTTGTATATGATGCAACCTAAAGGTTTTATCGATCCAAAGGATGCTAACAAAGTGTGCAAGCTCCAGTGATCCATTTATGGACTGGTGCAAGCATCTTGAAGTTGGAATATACGCTTTGATAAGTTGATCAAAGCATATAGTTTTATACAGACTTGCGGTGAAGCTTGTATTTACAAGAAAGTGAGTGGGAGCACTACAACCTTTCTGATAAGTATATGTGAATGACATATTGTCGATCGAAAATGATGTATAATTTTCTGGAAAGCATAAAGGAGTGTTTGAAAGGAGTTTTTCAAAGAAAGACCTCGGTGAAGCTGCTTACATATTGAGCATCAAGATCTATAGAGATAGATCAAGACGCTTGATAAGTTTTTCAATGAGTAAATACCTTGACAAGTTTTTGAAGTAGTTCAAAATGGAACAGTCAAAGAAAGAGTTCTTGCCTGTGTTGCAAGGTGTGAAGTGTTGGGGAACGTAGCGGAAATTCAAAATTTTCTACGCATCACCAAGATCAATCTATGGAGTAATCTAGCAACGAGGGGAAGGGGAGTGCATCTACATACCCTTGTAGATCGCGATGCGGAAGCGTTGCAAGAACGCGGATGAAGGAGTCGTACTCGTAGCGATTCAGATCGCGGTTGATTCCGATCTAAGCGCCGAACCACGGCGCCTCCGCGTTCAACACACGTGCAGCCCGGTGACGTCTCCCACGCCTTGATCCAGCAAGGAGAGAGGGAGAGGTTGGGGAAGACTCCGTCCAGCAGCAGCACGACGGCGTGGTGGTGATGGAGGAGCGTGGCTATCCCGCAGGGCTTCGCCAAGCACCGCGGGAGAGGAGGTGGACATGGAAGAAGGGAAGGGCTGCGCCAGGACTTCGGTGCTGCTGCCCTCCCACCCCCCACATATATAGGGGCAAGGGAGAGGGGGGCCGGCCCCCTCAGATCCAATCTGAGGAGGGGGCGGCGGCCAGGGGGGTTGCCTTGCCCCCCAAGGCAAGGGGGGCGCCTCCCCTTAGGGTTCCCCCAAACCCCCAGGCGCATGGGCCCTGGGAGGGAAGGCGCCCAGCCCACTAAGGGGCTGGTCCCTCTCCACATACATCCCATAGGGCCCTCCGGGGCTGGTGGCCCCTCCCGGTGGACCCCCCGGAACCCTCCGGTGGTCCCGGTACATTACTCATATATAAATGGGACTTCCCATATATAAATCTTTACCTCCGGACCATTCCGGAACTCCTCGTGACGTCCAGGATCTCATCCGGGACTCCGAACAACATTCGGTAACCACGTATATCTATTCCCTATAACCCTAGCATCATCGAACCTTAAGTGTGTAGACCCTATGGGTTCGGGAACCATGCAGACATGACCGAGACGTTCTCCGGACAATAACCAACAGCGGGATCTAGATACCCATGTTGGCTCCCACATGTTCCACGATGATCTCATCGGATGAACCACAATGTCGGGGATTCAATCAATCCCGTATACAATTCCCTTTGTCAATCGGTATGTTACTTGCCCGAGATTCGATCGTCGGTATCCCGATACCTTGTTCAATCTCGTTACCGGCAAGTCTCTTTACTCGTTCCGTAACACATCATCCCGTGATCAACTCCTTGGTCACATTGTGCACATCATGATGATGTCCTACCGAGTGGGCCCAGAGATACCTCTCCGTTTACACGGAGTGACAAATCCCAGTCTCGATTCGTGCCAACCCAACAGACACTTTCGGAGATACCTGTAGTGCACCTTTATAGCCACCCAGTTACGTTGTGACGTTTGGTACACCCAAAGCATTCCTACGGTATCCGGGAGTTGCACAATCTCATGGTCTAAGGAAATGATACTTGACATTAGAAAAGCTCTTAGCAAACGAACTACACGATCTTGTGCTAGGCTTAGGATTGGGTCTTGTCCATCACATCATTCTCCTAATGATGTGATCCCGTTATCAACGACATCCAATGTCCATGGTCAGGAAACCCTAACCATCTATTGATCAACGAGCTAGTTAACTAGAGGCTTACTAGGGACATGGTGTTGTCTATATATCCACACATGTATCTGAGTTTCCTATCAATACAATTCTAGCATGGATAATAAACGATTATCATGAACAAGGAAATATAATAATAACCAATTTATTATTGCCTTTAGGGCATATTTCCAACATGAAGTTGAGTAAGACTCAAAGCCCGACCACGGCAGAAGATAGAGAGAAAATGAAAGTCATTCCCTATGCCTCAACCATAGGTTCTATAAAGTATGCCATGCTGTGTACCAGTCCTATTGTATACCCTGCCCAGAGTTTGGCAAGGGAGTACAATTTTGATCTAGGAGTAGTTCACTGGACAATGGTCAAAATTATCCTTATAGGACTAAGGAAATATTTCTCGGTTATGGAGGTGATAAAGAGTTCGTCGTAAAGAGTTACACGATGCAAGCTTTGACACCGACCTGGATGACTTTCAGTCTCGATCTAGATACATATTGAAAGTGGGAGCAATTAGCTAGAGTAGCTCCGTGCAGAGCATTCTAGACATAGCAAATTTGCAAAATACGTACGGCTCTGAATATGGCACACCCGTTGACTAAACTTCTCTCACAACAAAACATGATCACACCTTAGTACTCTTTGGGTGTTAATCACATGGCGATGTGAACTAAGATTACTGACTCTAGTAAACCCTTTGAGTGTTGGTCACATGGCGATGTGAACTATGGGTGTTAATCACATGGTGATGTGAACTATTGGTGTTAAATCACATGGCGATGTGAACTAGATTATTGACTCTAGTGCAAGTGGGAGACTGAAGGAAATATGCCCTAGAGGCAATAATAAAGTTATTATTTGTTTCCTTATTTCATGATAAATGTTTATTATTCATGCTAGAATTGTATTAACCGGAAACTTAGTACATGCGTGAATACATAGACAAAACAAAGTGTCCCTAGTACGCCTCTACTTGACTAGCTCGTTTATCAAAGATGGTTATGTTTCCTAACCATAGACATGTGTTGTCATTTGATGAATGAGATCACATCATTAGGAGAATGATGTGATGGACAAGACCCATTCGTTAGCTTAGCATTATGATCGTTGCAGTTTCATTGCTACTGCTTTTTTCGTGACTTATACATGTTCCTCGGACTATGAGATTATGCAACTCCCGAATACCAGAGGAACACCTTGTGTGCTATCAAACGTCACAACGTAAATGGGTGATTATAAAGATGCTCTACAGGTGTCTCCGATGGTGTTTGTTTAGTTGGCATAGATCGAGATTAGGATTTGTCACTCCGTGTATCGGAGAGGTATCTCTGGGCCCTCTCGGTAATGCACATCACTATAAGCCTTGCAAGCATTGTGACTAATGAGTTAGTTGCAGGATGATGCATTACAGAACGAGTAAAGAGACTTTCCGGTAATGAGATTGAACTAGGTATTGAGATACCGACGATCGAATCTCGGGCATGTAACATACCGATGACAAAGGGAACAACGTATGTTGTTATGCGGTTTGACCGATAAAGATCTTCGTAGAATATGTAGGAACCGATATGAGCATCCATGTTCTGCTATTGGTTATTGACCGGAGATGAGTCTCGGTCATGTCTACATAGTTCTCGAACCCGTAGGGTCCGCACGCTTAACGTTCTGTGACGATTTGTATTATGAGTTATGTGATTTGATGACCGAAGTTTGTTCGGAGTCCCGGATGAGATCGGGTACATGACGAGGAGTCTCGAAATGGTCGAGACGTAAAGATCGATATATTGGAAACCTATATTCGGACATCGGAAAGGTTCCGAGTGATTCGGGTATTTTTCGGAGTACCGAAGAGTTACGGGAATTCGTATTGGGCCTTAATGGGCCATACGGGAAAGGAGAGAAAGGTCTCAAGGGTGGCCGCGCCCCTTCCCCATGGACTGGTCCAAATTGGTCTAGGGAAAGGGGGCGCCCCCTTCCTTCCTTCTCCTTCTCCCTTCCCTTTTTCCTATTCCATGTGGGAGGTGGAATCCTATTAGGACTAGGAGTCCTAGTAGGACTCCACACTTTGGGCGCGCCCTATGAGGGCCGGCCTCCTCCTCCCTCCATCCTTTATATACGTGGCCAGGGGGCACCCCATAGACACACAAGTTGATCATGATCTCTTAGCCGTGTGCGGTGCCCCCCTCCACCATAATCCACCTCGGTCATATCGTCGTAGTGCTTAAGCGAAGCCCTGCGCCGGTAGCTTCATCATCACCGTCATCACGCCATTGTGCTGACGAAGCTCTTCCTCGACACTGTGCTGGATCGTGAGTTCGTGGGATGTCACCGAGCCAAACGTGTGCAGATCGTGAAGGTGCCATACTTTCGGTACTAGGATCGGTCGATCGTGAAGACATACGACTACATCAACCGCGTTGTCATAACGCTTCCGCTTACGGTCTATGAGGGTACGTGGACAACACTCTCCCTCTCGTTGTTATGCATCATCATGATCTTGCATGTGCGTAGGATTTTTTTTCAAATTACTACGTTCCCCAACAGAGATTGAACTAGGTATGATGATACCGACGATCAAATCTCGAGCAAGTAACATACCGATGACAAAGGGAACAACGTATGTTGTTATGCGGTTTGACCCATAAAGATCTTCGTAGAATATGTAGGAGCCAATATGAGCATCCATGTTCCTCTATTTGTTATTGACCAGAGATGTGTCTCGGTCATGTCTACATAGTTCTCGAACCTGTAGGGTCCGCACGCTTAACGTTTGATGACGATTTGTACTATGAGTTTATCTGATTTGATGACCGAAGGTTGTTCGGAGTTCCGGATGAGATCACGGACATGACGAGGAGTCTCGAAATGGTCGAGACATAAAGATTGATATATTGGACGGTGTTATTCGGACACCGGATGAGTTCCGAGAGGTACCGGATAATTATCGGAGTGCCGGAGGGTTATCTGAACCCCCCGGGGGAACTAATGGGCCTTGGTGGGCCTTAGTGGAGAGAGAGGAAGGGCCACAAGGGACTGGCTGCCCTCCTCCCTTGGGTCCGAATTGGACTATGGGAAGGGGGCGGCGCTCCCCTTTCCTTCCCTTCTCCCTCTCCCTTCCTTCTTCCCCCTTCCTCCAGGTGGAATCCTACTAGGACTTGGAGTCCTAGTAGGACTCCCCTCTCCTGGCGCGCCCTACAGGGGCCGGTCGGCCTCCCCCTCCCCTCCTTTATATACAGGGGCAGGGGGCACCCTAGAACACACAAGTTTCTCTTAACCGTGTGCGGTGACCCCCTCCACAGTTACACACCTCGGTCATATCGTCGCAGTGCTTAGGCGAAGCCCTGCGCCGGTAACTTCATCATCACCGTGGCCACACCGTCGTGCTGACAGAACTCTCCCTCGTCCTTAACTGGATCAAGAGATCGAGGGACGTCATCGAGCTGAACGTGTGCTGAACGCGGAGGTGCCGTACGTTCGCTGCTTGGATCGCGAAGACGTTCGACTACATCAACCGCGTTACAAAATGCTTCCGCTTTCGGTCTACGAGGGTTCGTGGACACACTCTCCCCGCTCATTGCTATGCATCTTCTAGATAGATCTTGCGTGATCGTAGGTAAATTTTTTGAAATACTGCATTCCCCAACAGTGGCATCCGAGCCAGGTCTATGCGTAGATGTTATATGCACGAGTAGAACACAAAGAGTTGTGGGCAATAATAGTCACAATGCTTACCCGCAACGTCTTACTTTGATTCATCGGTATTGTTGGATGAAGTGGCCCGGACCGACATTACATGACCGCGTTCATGAAACTGGTTCTACCGACGTGCTTCGCACACAGGTGGCTAGCGGGTGTATGTTTCTCCAACTTTAGTTGAATCGAGTTTGACTACGCCCGGTCATTGTTGAAGGTTAAAACAACACACTTGATGAAAAATCATTGTGGTTTTGATGCGTAGGTAAGAACGATTCTTGCTAGAAGCCCGTAGCAGCCACGTAAAACTTGCAACAACAAAGTAGAGGACGTTTAACTTGTTTTTGCAGGGCTTGCTGTGATGTGGTATGGTCAAGACATGATGAGATATAAATTGTTGTATGAGATGATCATGTTTTGTAATAGTTAGCGGCAACTGGCAGGAGCCATATGGTTGTCGCTTTATTGTATAAAATGCAATCGCCATGTAATTGCTTTACTTTATCACTAAGCGGTAGCAATAGTCGTAGAAGCAATAGTTGGCGAGACGACAATGATGCTTCTATGGAGATCAAGGTGTCAAGCCGGTGACGATGGTGATCATGACGGTGCTTTGGAGATGGAGATCAAAGGCACAAGATGATGATGGCCATATCATATCACTTATTTTGATTGCATGTGATGTTTATCCTTTATGCATCTTATTTTGCTTAGTACGACGGTAGCATTGTAAGATGATCTCTCA
This sequence comes from Triticum aestivum, assembly GCF_018294505.1. Classification (NCBI taxonomy): domain Eukaryota; kingdom Viridiplantae; phylum Streptophyta; class Magnoliopsida; order Poales; family Poaceae; genus Triticum; species Triticum aestivum. The sequence continues at coordinate 319,437,366 of NC_057802.1, read as the reverse complement.
CTAAATTTCAAGGTATAAGTGTTCTCCCTGAGTATGCACCGTTGCTACAGTTTGTCGAGCCGAGACACCACGTGATGATCGGGTGTGATAAGCTCTACGTTCACATACAACGGGTGCAAGACAGTTTTGCACACGCAGAATACTCGGGTTAAACTTGACGAGCCTAGCATATGCAGATATGGCCTCGGAACACTGAGACCGAAAGGCCAAATGTGAATCATATAGTAGATATGATCAACATAGTGATGTTCACCATTGAAAACTACTCCATCTCACGTGATGATCGGACATGGTTTAGTTGATTTGGATCACGTGATCATTTAGATGACTAGAGGGATGTCTATCTATGTGGGAGTTCTTAAGTAATATGATTAATTGAACTTTAATGTATCATGAACTTAGTACCTGATAGTATTTTGCATGTCTACGTTGTTGTAGATCAATGGCACGTGCTACCGTTCCTTTGAATTTTAATGCGTTCCTAGAGAAAGCTAAGTTGAAAGATGATGGTAGCAACTATACAGACTGGGTCCGTAACTTGAGGATTATCCTCATTGCTGCACAGAAGAATTACGTGTTGGAAGCACCACTAGGTGCAAGACCCGATGCAGGAGCAACTCCAGATGTTATGAACGTCTGGCAGAGCAATGCTGATGACTACTCGATAGTTCAGTGTGCCATGCTTTACGGCTTAGAACCGGGACTTCAACGACGTTTTGAACGTCATCGAGCATATGAGATGTTCCAGGAGTTGAAGTTAATATTTCAAGCAAATGCCCGGATTGAGAGATATGAAGTCTCCAATAAGTTCTACAGCTGCAAAATGGAGGAGAATAGTTCTGTCAGTGAACATATACTCAGAATGTCTGGGTACCACAACCACTTGACTCAACTGGGAATTAATCTTCCTGTTGATAGTGTCAGTGACAGAGTTCTTCAATCACTGCCACCAAGCTACAAAAGCTTCGTGATGAACTATAATATGCAAGCGATGGATAAGACAATTCCCGAGCTCTTCGCAATGCTAAAGGCTACGGAGGTAGAAATCAAGAAGGAGCATCAAGTGTTGATGGTTAACAAGACCACTAGTTTCAAGAAAAAGGGCAAAGGGAAGAAGGGGAACTTCAAGAAGAACGGCGAGCAAGTTGCTGCTCAAGTTAAGAAGCCCAAGTCTGGACTTAAGCCTGAGACTGAGTGCTTCTACTGCAAAGGGACTGGTCACTGGAAGCGGAACTGCCCCAAGTATTTGACGGATAAGAAGGATGGCAAAGTGAAAGGTATATTTGATATACATGTTATTGATGTGTACCTTACTTATGCTCGTAGTACCGTCTGGGTATTTGATATTGGTTCTGTTGCTCATATTTGCAACTCGAAAAAGGGGCTATGGATTAAGCGAAGATTGGCTAAGGACGAGGTGACGATGCGCGTGGGAAATGGTTCCAAAGTCGATGTGATCGCCGTCGGCACGCTACCTCTACATCTACCTTCGGGATTAGTTTTAGACCTGAATAATTGTTATTTGGTGCCAACATTAAGCACGAACATTATATCTGGATCTTGTTTGATGCGAGACGGTTATTCATTTAAATCGGAGAATAATGGTTGTTCTATTTATATGATTAATATCTTTTATGTTCATGCACCCTTGATGAGTGGTCTATTTTTTTTTGAATCTAGATAGTAGTGATACACATATTCATAGTATTGAAGCCAAAAGATATAAGTTTAATAATGATAGTGCAACTTATTTGTGACACTGCCATTTAGGTCATATTGATGTAAAGCACATGAAGAAACTCCATGATGATGGGCTTTTGGAATCACTTGATGCTTGCGAACCATGCCTCATGGGCAAGATGACTAAGACTCCGTTCTCCGGAACAATGGAGCGAGCAACTGACTTATTGGAAATAATACATACTGATGTATGCGGCCCAATGAGTGTTGAGGCTCGCGGTGGGTATCATTATTTTCTGACCTTCACATTTGATTTGAGAAGATATGGGTATATCTACTTAATGTAACATAAGTCTGAAACATTTGAAAAGTTCAAAGAATTTTAGAGTGAAGTGGAAAATCATCGTAACAAGAAAATAAAGTTTCTACGATCTGATCGTGGAGGTGAATATTTGAGTTATGAGTTTGGTCTTCATTTGAAATAATGTAGAATAGTTTCGCAACTCACGCGACCTGGAACACCACAGCGCAATGGTGTGTCCGACCGTCGTAACCATACTTTATTAGATATGGTGCGATCTATGATGTCTCTTACCGATTTACCACTATCGTTTTGGGGTTATGCTTTAGATACGGTTGCATTCACGTTAAATAGGGCACCATCTAAATCCTTTGAGACGACACCATATGAACTGCGGTTTGGCAAGAAACCTAAGTTGTCGTTTCTTAAAGTTTGGGGCTGCAATGCTTATGTGAAAAAGCTTCAACCTGATAAGCTCGAACCCAAATCAGAGAAGTGTGTCTTCATAGGATACCCAAAAGAAACTGTTGGGTACATCTTCTATCACAGATCCAAAGGCAAGATATTCGTTGCTAAGAACGGATCCTTTCTAGAGAAGGAGTTTCTCTCGAAAGAAGTGAGTGGGAGGAAAGTAGAACTTGATGAGGTAATCGTACCTTCTCCTGAATGGGAAAGTAGTTCATCACAGAAATCAATTCTAGTGATGCCTACACCAATTAGTGAGGAAGTTAATGATGATGATCATGAAACTTCAGATCAAGTTACTACCGAACCTCGTAGGTCAACCAGAGTACGTTCCGCACCAGAGTGGTACGGTAATCCTGTTCTGGAGGTCATGTTACTAGACCATGACGAACCTACGAACTATGAGGAAGCGATGATGAGCCCAGATTCCGCGAAATGGCTTGAGGCCATGAATCTGAGATAGGATCCATGTATGAGAACAAAGTGTGGACTTTGGTTGACTTGCCCGATGATCGGCAAGCCATAGAGAATAATGGATCTTCAAGAAGAAGACTGACACTGATGGTAATGTTATTATCTACAAAGCTCGACTTGTTGCGAAAGGTTTTCGACAAGTTCAAGGGGTTGACTACGATGAGACCTTCTCACCTGTAGCGATGCTTAAGTCTGTCCGAATCATGTTAGCAATTGCCGCATTTTATGATTATGAAATTTGACAAATGGATGTCAAAACTGCATTCTTTAATGGATATCTTAAAGAAGAGTTGTATATGATGCAACCGGAAGGTTTTGTCGATCCAAAAGGTGCTAACAAAGTGTGCAAGCTCCAGCGATCCATTTATGGACTAGTGCAAGCCTCTCGGAGTTGGAATATACGCTTTGATGGTGTGATCAAAGCACATGGTTTTATACATACTTTTGGAGAAGACCGTATTTACAAGAAAGTGAGTGGGTGATCTATAGCCTTTCTGATATTATATGTGGATGACATATTGTTGATCGGAAATGATACTAAATTTCTGAATAGCATAAAAGGATACTTGAATAAGAATTTTTCAATGAAAGACCTCAGTGAAGCTGCTTATAATTGGGATCAAGATCTATAGAGATAGATCAAGACGCTTAATTGGACTTTCACAAAGCACATACCTTGATAAATTTTTGAAGAAGTTCAAAATGGATCAGTCAAAGAAAGGGTTCTTGCATGTGTTACAAGGTGTGTAGTTGAGTGAGACTCAATGCCCGACCACTTCAGAAGATAGAGAGAAAATGAAAGTCATTCCCTATGCCTCAGCCATAGGTTCTATCATGTATGCAATGCTGTGTACCAGACCTGATGTGTGCCTTGCTATTAGTTTAGCAGGGAGGTACCAAAGTAATCTAGGAGTGGATCACTGGACAACTGTCAAGAACATCCTGAAATACCTGAAAAGGACTAAGGATATGTTTCTTGTTTATGGAGGTGACAAAGAGCTCGTCATAAATGGTTACGTCGATGCAAGCTTTGACTTTGATCCGGATGACTCTAAGTCACAAACCGAATACGTATTTATATTGAATGGTGGAGCTGTCAGTTGGTGCAATTCCAAGCAGAGCGTCGTGGTGGGATCTACATGTGAAGCAGAATACATAGCTGCTTCGGAAGCAGCAAATGAAGGAGTCTGGATGAAGGAGTTCATATCCGATCTAGGTGTAATACCTAGTGCATCGGGTCCAATGAAAATCTTTTGTGACAATACTGGAGCAATAGCCATGGCGAAGGAATCCATATTTCACAAGAGAACCAAGTACATCAAGAGACGCTTCAATTCCATCCGCGATCTAGTCAAGGAAGGAGACATAGAAGTTTGCAAAATACATACGGATCTGAATGTTGCAGACCCGTTGACTAAGCCTCTTCCACGAGCAAAACATGATCAGCACCAAGACTCCATGGGTGTTAGAATCATTACTATGTAATCTAGATTATTGACTCTAGTGCAAGTGGGAGACTGAAGGAAATATGCCCTAGAGGCAATAATAAAGTTGTTATTTATATTTCCTTATATCATGATAAATGTTTATTATTCATGCTAGAATTGTATTAACCGGAAACTTAGTACATGTGTGAATACATAGACAAACAGAGTGTCCCTAGTATGCCTCTACTTGACTAGCTCGTTAATCAAAGATGGTTAAGTTTCCTGACCATAGACATGTGTTGTCATTTGATGAACGGGATCACATCATTAGAGAATGGTGTGATGGACAAGACCCATCCGTTAGCTTAGCATAAATGACCATTTAGTTTTATTGCTATTGCTTTCATCATGACTTATACATGTTCCTCTGACTATGAGATTATGCAACTCCCGAATACCGGAAGAACACCTTGTGTGCTATCAAACGTCACAACGTAACTGGGTGATTATAAAGATGCTCTACAGGTGTCTCCGATGGTGTCTGTTGAGTTGGCATAGATCGAGATTAGGATTTGTCACTCCGTGTATTAGAGAGGTATCTCTGGGCCCTCTCGGTAATACTCATATACTCATCACTATAAGCCTTGCAAGCAATGTGACTAATGAGTTAGTTGCGGGATGATGCATTACGGAACGAGTAAAGAGACTTGTCGGTAACGAGATTGAACTAGGTATGATGATACCGACGATCAAATATCGGGCAAGTAACATACCGATGACAAAGGGAACAATGTATGTTGTTATGCGGTTTAACCGATAAAGATCTTCATAAAATATGTAGGATCCAATATGAGCATCCAGGTTCCGCTATTGGTTATTGACCGGAGATGTGTCTCGGTCATGTCTACATAGTTCTCGAACCCGTAGGGTCCGCACGCTTAACGTTCGATGACGATTTGTATTATGAGTTTATGTGATTTTATGACCGAAGGTTGTTCGCAGTCCCGGATGAGATCACGGACATGACAAGGAGTCATGAAATGGTCAAGAAAAGATTGATATATTGGACGGTGTTATTCGGACACCGGATGAGTTCCGAGAGGTACCGGATAATTATCGGAGTGCCGGAGGGTTATCGGAACCCCCCGGGGAAACTAATGGGCCTTGATGGGCCTTAGTGGAGAGAGAGGAAGGGCCACAAGGGGCTGGCCGCCCCCCCTTGGGTCCGAATTGGACTAGGGGAAGGGGGTGGCGCCCCCCTTTCCTTCCCTTCTCCCTCTCCCTTCCTTCTTCCCCCTTCCTCCAGGTGGAATCCTACTAGGACTTGGAGTCCTAGTAGGCACTACAAAAAAAAAGACACATCTGTGACATTTTGGGCCGAACGAATTTTTTTCTGTCATACATATGACACTTATATGACGATAATTGTGACAAAACCCGGTATCATCATAGATGTGGTGGGCTCCTACTTCTATGACAAAAAATCATGACGGAAAATGGGCTTTTCGTCCTGGGCGAGCCGGAGACGCAGCTGCATGACATTCTTTGGGCCGTCCATGATGGAAAAACCGTGGTAGAAGCGAGGGGGGGATTTCGGGGAGTTCCCGGTTACGGTGGGAGGTCGGAGGCCGAGCGATGTGCGTTTCTCTCGTACACGTACGCGCGTGTGTGCGAGGCGTTGGCTCAAACTGAACTCGAGCGAGGTATTGGGCTCTAACTGAACCCGAGCGATTGCACTGCAGGCTGCACGTTACTGAACCCGAGCGATCGATCGATGGCTGTTAACTGAACCCGATCGAGCGATTCCTTCGCTACTGCTGCTAACTGAAGCCGATCGATTGGATGAACAGTGAGCGTTGCGGGGGGGGGGGGGTTGGATGAACAGTGAGCGATGGCGTTGCCTCTGGATGAACAGGACCCCGTGGTGTGGAGGGCTGGATGAAAAGTAGACGGTGGAGGGGTGGTTGAACAGGACCCCGTGGTGTGGAGGGTTGGATGAACAGTAGACGGTGGAGGGGTGCCCGTGGAGGGGTGGTTGAACAGGACCCCGTGGTGTGGAGGGCTGGATGAATAGTGGATGGTGGAGGGGTGCCCGTGGAGGGGTGGTTGAACAGTAGCCGGTGGAGTAGCGCGCGGTGGAGGCTGGATGAACAGGAGCCCGTGGAGGCTGGAGGAGGTCGACGGTAGCCCGTGGAGGCTGGAGGAGGTCGACGGTGGAGATGAACAGTATCCCGTGGAGTCCCGTTTTGCAGTACGCCACACCCCTCCCAATGAACAGGACCCCCGTTTCGACCGTAGCGCTCCAACACAAGTCCGTTTCCTCCGTTTTGCGGTACGCCACACCCCTCCCGATCAACCGGACCCCCGTTTCGACCGTAGGAGGTCCGTTTCCTACGTTTTGTGGTACGCCAGACCCCTCCCAATGAACAGGACCCCGTTTCAAACGTGGCCGGTCGAACACAAGGCCGTTTCCTCCGTTCTGCGGTACGCCAGGCCTCGTTTCCATCGGCTGTTCCGTCCAAGCCCTCCCGATGAACACGACGACGCATTCCGTTCCGACCCAGCCGGTTAGCTCCCCATGAACACGACGACGACGCTGTTTCTCCGTTCTGACCCAGCCATGTACACGAGCCCTGGCCGTACGTATGCGCGAGTAGGCGTTCGAGACCCCGCCCGTATGTACACATACGTGGCCGTATTTTCTTTCTTGCACCCTGGTCGCTGTATGTACGTGTACATGCTATGTGTGCCTCTACTACGACACGTACGCGCCTCTACATACGTACACGTTCGCGACCAGAATGACAATGCTACGTACGCTTCGACCAGGTGGGTCCCGACTGTCAGGCACTTCCTTGCCTGCGAAGATGTAGCTGGTGGGTCCCAGCAGTCAGGGGGGCGAATCGTTTTTTTTGCCCGGACGCACTTCCTTGCGTGCGAAGATGTAGCTGGTGGGTCCCCGCAGTCAAGGGGAAACGTTTTTTTTCACGAAATACGGTGGCCCGTCCGATGGGTGTGACACCCAAAAATTTTATTTGGCTTTTTCAAACTTTTATTTGATTTGAGGGATGTTATTTAAAATTTTCTTCTAAAGAACCCTCCCTCTCAAAGATTTTCTTTTATGACAAGTATTTTGTTTGGATTCACCCAAGACTTGATTTTGGTCTTGGAGGTTTTTCCACTTTATGTTGGCTCAACACCAAATGTTTTTCATTTGGGAAATTTCTTTTGGAAAAATCTTTTAAATAGCCCTATGGCATTTGGAGTGATCTTTTCCCTTTTTCAAAATCTCCTATTGCCGTGACATGAGTGGAAATCCCCTCCCAAAAGCCATCTCCCATCTTTGTGTCAAGATATACTTCAAATCCAGCAAGTTGAACCTCCCCATGATTTTTCTTCCATTTAATTCTCCTCAAAAATATTTTCTGCCTTCTACTTTAACTCTTGGAGATTTACAAAGGAGCTACCCTTTCTACTTTGAGTTTTGCCTCCAAACCAATTTCCCTAGCTAGTCCTTAGAGCCCTCAACCAAGATCCATGAAGATCCACTGGTCTCCAGTTCAAATTTTTCAAATTGAACTTGCTGCAAGTTTGGACCATATTTGCCAAATTTGATGAAATTCAATTGTTTTCTCCTCCTAAAAATCTGAGAAAATTCAGGCAGCCTCTGGATGCATTGAGAGGTCACCTCACCAAGTCCCAGCTCCAGAAAAAAATTTCTTCATGCCAAATCATTTCGTCGAACACCTGAAGGACACTGTTACTGTCAATGTTCAGAGTTCAGAGATACAGTTTCAGTGAGCACTGTCGTTTTCTACAGAACCTTTCCTCGATCTCGCCAGTAGCCTCGGTGGCGCCTTGCTCCCTGTTCCCTCCTTCTTATCCCTGCGCCGCACGATCACCTGGAGGCTTGCGGGCGTCGGCGACGAGCAGGAGGAGGTGCGCCACCCCGTGAGCGACGGCAGCAGCGGCTTTTGCGGCCGCCAGAGAGGCGCAGCGTTGGACGGCGCCGTCCAGCGCCGCCCAAGCCACCAGAGGCCACCGCGTGGCCATCCACTCACCCGTGCTCGCTGCAGTCCGTCATCGTGAACTGGTAGGCGCGGAGCGCGCTCTCTGCCGCCGTCGTGCCCTGACGGCCGCCCCGTCGAGGATCGGCGCATTACGCCTAGCCCGACTGAGGTTTAGTGGGGGAACGGCACCAGTGATCCTCCCTGATGGTGCCTAGCCGCTTAAACCCCCTGCCCAACCTCTGCCTCGCCGTAATCGCTCGCCGGAGCTATCCCGTTCACGTCCACCCCCTCGGATCGCCTATAAAAGGAGGCCCCGAGCTCGAACTCGAACCCATACCACCTCTGCACACCACCAATACCACGCCAAGCCACTGGAAGAGCCCCGAGGGAGTCTTCTTCCCCAACTCCGGCCGCCTCGACCCGCCACGGGATCCAGCGCGATTCACTCCCGTGCGTACACCCCTACCCCTCAGCTCTCGCCAGTAGCTTCCTAGTACATCCACTCTTCGGACCCGTGCATCAATTTGGAGTTTGCAGCACCCACCGGATTACTCCACCATCGCCCAAACCACCGTCCGCCGGAGAAAGTGTCGCCGTCGACGTGGTGCTCTCCGACGGCCAAGTCCACCACCCACCGACGCGGAAGATCACCCTGAACCTCTTGGTACCCTCCGATCTCTCTGCCTCGCCGTGGTTCAACGCCGGCGACCACTGCAGCCTTCGGGCGCCGGCGAACTCCGTTGGGAGTTTTAAACCTGACGGGTGGGACCCCCCCGTCAGCCTCTCTCTTCTCCCCCTTCGAACCGTTTTCTGGTAGCGCCTTCGGGCAAAATGCGTTTTCTCTTTGGGCTGGCGCATTTCCTACCGAACCGTTTTCTGGTTTTTCAAACAAGTCCCTGGTTCTTTTCTGTTTCATCACAGATCAGTCCCTGGACTAAAACCCTTATATCTTTTTAATAAAGGATGATTTTTGATTGATTCTTTTTCTGTCAGTCTTGTATTTTTGTCTAGTTTTTTATAACATTTATTTGATAAATTTTTGGAACAATTTTTATGCACGCCACGATTTTCATGTTAGTATACGGTTTCGTTATACCGTAGGTTCCGGAGGAGGTGACGGAGCCGCGAACTTCGCCGAGCTAGACTCCGACTTCTCCGAACCAGGCAAGCATGTTTGAACCTTTGATATGATAGGTGTTTTTGCATGTTTGCTTGAATGGTTTGTGCATGGCATGTGAGCATCGGTGAGTATTACGTTGCAATGTAAGGCAACCAACCGTGTGTTCCGAAGTTACTGTGATCTCTGATGAGAGATGGCCTGATCATGTGGTGACATGAAAGGCACTAAGGTGGTATTGTTGTAGCATGCCAGTCTTACATCATCCGATAAACTCCGACGTTAACGTGGACTGAGCCACGTTAGCGTTCTTCCCCTTTCGTGCTGCCACATGTTTTCTGCAAAGAATACGGTTTAGTAAGTTGTTAACCTCTTTCCTTGTACACACCAAATAGAGGGGCCGGGATGAGGGTTCCATGGCCCTGGATTAAAGCCAGTCATCCAGTCAGGGGGCATGGGTGTTTCCGGTTGGGACCGAGAGGGGGGGCACCCCTTAGAGCGCGCGGTATAAATTTGATCCCATGCTACGCGAGGTTGTAGCCTCCCCGTCTCAAAGTTTTTCTTGAACGTTGCCGAGGGTGATTCCTGGCATCGGAATGTTGAATGGGTGTGTACTGGTTAGATGTGTTTCTCCTAAAACACCGTAAACGGAACTAGTCCCTTGTGACTACTGAAATCCGTTGGCTGTGGTTAAATAGTACAAACTCTGCAGAGTCAAATCCTTCCGAGTCATCGTATCCATGGTCAAGGACCATGGCCAGTATATCCATATCTATGTCAGTCCTTGTGGTATATCCCCGGTGAACAATGCTTGAGTGGTATACCCGTTTGAATTGTTATTCCTGTGGAAGGACTAACCCTTTATTTATCTCGTATCTGAATATTCCCTTGCAATGATTTAAATTCATGAGCTACTGAAATATTAAATATAAGCCCTTTATGTGATGTCGCTTAGACGTCCGACTGTGGCACTCTTGTCATTTACTTTCGATATAAGCCCTATATGTGATGTCGCTCAGACGTCCGACTGTGGCACTCTTGTCATTTACTTTCGATATAAGCCCTTTATGTGATGTCGCTCAGACGTCCGACTGTGGCACGCCCGTTATTTACTTTCGATATAAGCCCTTTACGTGATGTCGCTCAGACGTCCGACTGTGGCACGCACTGTCTTTTATTCTCCATTATAAGCCCTTTATGTTGTGTCGCCTTGACGCCCGACTGCGGCATTGTTATTTTCTTTTGTATCCTTTCGAGGAGTCATTCAGACACTCGATTGGCCTTCAGTATTACATTGGGATTTCGGGAGGACTACCGCCCGACTTCCCTTTTATTTCCCATGCATGGCTATCTCATTGTCTGAGTGCGCTTTATTAATCTGTTCATATGCATCATGTTTACATTTGTTATATCTTATGCCCGAACTGTCTTGCGAGTACTTTCATAGTACTCACCTGGCTTGTTGATTTGGCCAGATGTTGACGAAGGCGATCTCATGGATGAAGAGTTTGATAGTGAGTCCGACGCCTAGAGGAATCCCAGTCAGTCCCGTGCGATCCTGGATTTTGGTCACTTGTATTATATACGCTTCCGCCACCCACAATAAGTATCCTCGAGCCTCACTCCAACGCTCGAAGAGCTGTTAGATTCAGGAGTCATGTCACCCACTCCACTGTGATATTTCCACCACCACTTTTATTATGAGTCAGTAGTTATGCCACCCTATCAGCCTTTATGTATTATTGGCGTGCTTGTAATATTGTTGAGCAGTCTCCGCTCAACCTTGTATTATATTCAGTACTCCTGGTTTTTCTTCCGTGATCAAGATTTTGTCTATCAGTGAGAAGGATTCTTCTCTACTGGTCCGTAAAAGGGATCGGTTTCTCAGTAAATATTTCTATTGGAAAACTGGTCTTGACAAGCTTGGTATCAGAGCCAGGCTGACTGTAGGAAGCCACTAGGTGCGATCGCTAATCGGTTAGTAGCGTTTTTAGTGCTTTTTCAGCATTTTGCAAATGTAGCTATTTTCTGTTGGTCATCATAAATTTATGATTTGACTACTCAGAATTTTTGCCTACTTTTGTAGATGGCTAGCAACGTCTGCGAGACTCGGGTGTTCACGAATGTGCCCGAGGGGTTTGTCAAACTCCTCGTCTCCATCACCAAGCTCGGGATCGGGCCAGCGACTCGTCCGGAGTTCACGCTTTACCAGCACAAGCTCAGCGACGACGTGTCTATGCACCAGGCCGTGGTGCAATTCAAGGGAGGACGTTCTGTGTCTCGCCACTTCCGTTTTATTGGAAGGGCCATGCCTACGGAGAGGCATGCCATGCAGATGGACGCCCGTGAGGCGATAGCTCGCCTTCGGGACATTCTTCCTTCGATGAAGACTCGTCGCTACCGCTACCTCCCATGCCATGTGCCATATACTTGTCACTATGCATTCGCCTGCCATAGGGGAGAGCGAGATGAAGCTATCAAGATGCTTGTTGAGTATCTCAAAGCTCTGGAGGAAGCTTTCGACAACCTCGTGGACGATCTTGTGGCTGCCCGCATGGACTTAGTTCGGGGTTGTTCTGCCAACAGGAGGGAGCTTCTCCACATGGCACCGCCACTGACTTTCGTCTCGTCCTCAGCATCTTATTCACCTGCCGTTTTGGCTACCGCTCGCCGTCTGCCTACCACTGAGGAGTTCGACCGGGTCATTGCTCCTACTCCAGTCAGAGCTGCACCGCCTGCCGCACCCACACTACCGCCTGTCGCACCCGCGCCATCACCTCAGCGCAGTGCTACGCGCCTGGAGCCTATTAGGGAGGAGGTGGAGGTTGAGTCTCCTGCACCGCTGGGTCTTACCCTCGGCAAGGGGAAGGACATCTTCACCATCTCCGACTGAGTGCGCCTAGTCGCCGCGCGATGTGCCTGCATGTATGATATGTTTTATATGTACATAAGTTTGTAGTGCTCGTGTGCGCATCATGTAGGATCCCGGAGTAGTGTGCTAGCCTAAATAACATGTCAGGAGTGTGTACGCACATCCTGAGTGATGTATCGTAGGTTTGCGTATCGCGTGTAAGATATGTATTGAGCAGTCCTTCTCCGTGCGAAATCAATTATGTTCTTGAAGAAACTTGAGGTCTTTTAAAGTTTTCGTCTTTGCAAAATTTTCCTTGTGCCACTCAGTTCTTCTCATAAATTTTGCAAAATAATACCCCCAGAGTGGAGAATGTCTCGTCCGTGGACTCGTTCCATGCCAAATCCACCAGAAGAAGTTTATGGAACACAGACAAGCAACAACTTCGCTCAGGGACAGTCTAGTCAACAGGACAGCGAGGCAGCCTTATCTCAAGTATGCCGCCTTTTCGAACAAAGCCAACAGCAACACCAAGAAATGATGAATCACGTCATCAATATGGGGAATCACCGTGAGCCATACCAACCACACTCCAAGTTGTCTGAACTACAGAAGACACGCCCTCCAATGTTTGCTCACACTGATAGGCCACTTGAAGCCGATGATTGGCTTTGAGACATCGAAAGAAATTTGATTATTGCTCAATGTTCTGATCATGAGAAGGTGCTTTATGCACCTCACTACCTCAGTGGAGCAGTTGCAGCATGGTGGGAGAACTTCCTACACATGCATCCCAGTGAACATAACATCACCTGGGAGGAGTTTAAGGAAGGTTTTCGTGGGGCACACATCCCCAGGAGCATCATAAAAATCAAGAAAAGAGAATTTGATGACCTCAAGCAGAGAGGCATGACAATGACGGAATACAACAGTCAGTTTACCCAGCTATCTTGTTATGCCTACGATGAGCATATGACTGAGAACAAAAGGATGGAAAAGTTTTTGGACGGCCTGGCGCCAGCACTAAGATGCCAACTGGTCGTACACACTTTCCCAGATTTCAAACCTCTGGTTGACAAGGCCATTACGTTGGAGAATGAGAGCCGCAGTCTGGAAGATATTCGTAAGCGAAAGAGGGACAAGACGACTCTTGCTCGCAACAACCGAAGCAAGACTGATGTTCAGAGGAATGAAGCAAGAAAATCCACGACTACTGCTCTAAGGCCAACCAGGCAATTTCATTCAAGGGACAAGGACTTTACATACCGTCCAGGGGTCACTTGCTATGCTTGTGGAGAAGAAGGGCACTATGCCAAACAGTGCCCAAAACCAAGGAACTCGGCCCCCAAGCCGAACAATGGTGGGAACAATTCAGCCCCCAAGCGTAACAATTTCAATCCCAACAACAATCACAGGAAGGGTCACCTGAACCATGTGACCAGGGAAGAAGCACAGAATGCCCCAAACATCGTACTCGGTACGTTCCCTGTCAACACAATACCTGCCACGGTTTTGTTTGATTCTGGAGCTTCTCACTCGTTCATTTCGAAGAGTTTTGTTTTGCAACATGGTTTTCCGATACTTCCTTTGGAAAAATCTATGATCATCAAGTCCCCCGGGAATAAGCAGATCACTCAGAGTTACTGCCAAGGAGTGATTATTGAATTCGATGGACTAAAGTTTCAGGCTAATCTCATCGTGTTGGAAAATAAAGGACTGGATGTCATCCTAGGGATGGACTGGTTGACCACCAACAAAGGATTTATTGACTGTTTCAATCGGACAGTGATTCTCACTCATCATCAAGGCAAGACAATAAAAGTTACAGCTCAAGAGCGACCACGGTCGCGGCAACCAAAGCTGAACAAAGTGGACATTTCAGAATTGAGAGAAGTTCCAGTGGTGTGCGAATTTCCCGACGTATTTCCAGAAGAACTACCAGGCATGCCACCAGACCGAGAGATAGAGTTCAGCATCGAACTAGCACCTGGCACCACCCCCATCTACAAGAAACCGTATAGAATGGCACCCTCAGAGTTGGTAGAATTGAAGAAGCAAATAAAGGAATTACTGGACAAAGGATTTATTCGAGCCAGCTCCTCACCTTGGGGTTCGCCAGTATTATTCGCCAAGAAAAAGGATGGGACACTGAGATTGTGTATAGACTATCGAGCTCTCAATATGGTCACCATCAAAAACAAATATCCGATGCCACAGATAAATGATTTGTTTGACCAGCTCGCACAAGCCAAGGTGTTCTCAAAAATTGATTTAAGATCGGGATATCACCAATTAAAAGTACGGACAGAAGATATCCCTAAGACAGCATTCACCTCCAGATACGGATTATATGAGTTCACAGTAATGCCATTTGGATTGACAAACGCCCCCGCATATTTCGTCCACCTCATGAACAAAGTGTTTATGAAATTCATGGACAAATTTGTTGTGGTGTTCATTGGCGATATTCTGGTATATTCAAGGACACCAGAAGAACATGCTGAACATCTCAGAATTGTTTTGGGAGAATTAAGGAAACATCAAAACCAATGACACAGTTGCTCAAGAAAGACAAGAAATTTGTATGGACGGAAGCGTGCGAGAAAAGCTTCCAAGAGCTCAAGAAGAAACTAACAACAGCACCGGTTTTGATTATACCAGACATACACAAGAGTTTTGAAGTGTTTTGTGACGCATCCCGGAAGGGCCTCGGGTGCGTATTGATGCAGGACGGCAAAGTTGTCGCGTATGCTTCCAGGAAACTACGGAAGCATGAGGAAAATTATCCAACTCATGACTTGGAGCTAGCAGCAGTCATCCATGCACTCAAAGAGTGGAGGCACTTTCTATTGGGAAATCGTTGTGAAATATATACGGACCATAAGAGCCTTAAATATATTTTCACACAGCCAGAGCTAAACTTACGACAACGACGCTGGTTGGAATTGGTCAAGGACTATGATGTCGGCATTCACTACCATCCAGGGAAAGCAAATGTAGTGGCAGATGCTCTTAGTCGGAACCCCAGCCCGGGCAACGACAGTCCACAAAACTTGAGGCGTGAGTTTCAGCAGGAGTTCGCTAGACTCAACATGGTGTTGGTCTCTGAGGGCAACGTATCAAATCTGGAGATACAGCCCACCCTAATGGAACAAATTAAGAAGGCTCAGCAGGGACATCCCAGCATCGAAGGTATAAAGAGAAAAATGAGCCTTGGCAAGGCTTCAGAGTTCGTCACAGACAATGAAGGAATATTATGGTACGGGGACAGACTTTGCGTACCTAACATTGAGGAACTCAGGCATCAAATCCTAACCGAAAGCCACACCGCTCCATACTCGATCCACCCTGGAGGAACCAAAATGTACAAAGACATTCAGGAAAGATTTTGGTGGCACGGTATGAAAAGGGATATAGCCGCATTCATTGCTTGTTGCGATTCTTGTCAGCGCATAAAAGCCGAGCATCAAAAGCCAGCAGGGCTACTACAGCCAAACAGGATACCTGAGTGGAAATGGGATGAAATTGGAATGGACTTCATCGTCGGACTACCTCGATCACAACGCGGAAATGATGCCATATGGGTCATCACAGATAGGCTAACCAAGGTAGCACATTTCATTCCCGTGAAGACGACCTACTCCACTCAAAGGCTAGCCAAGCTTTATCTCTCTCGTATAGTTTGTTTGCATGGAGTCCCAAAGACTATAATATCCGACCAAGGCACTCAATTTGTCTCTAAATTTTGGGATCACTTACAACAAGCTCTGGGCACGCAACTAGCATTCAGTACAGCGTACCACCCTCAGACTGATGGACAAACTGAACGCGTGAACCAAATCCTAGAGGACATGCTGCGAGCCTGTGTTCTCACCTACGGATCCAGTTGGGAAGAAAGTTTGTCGTATGCCGAGTTCGCGTACAACAACAGTTACCAAGCCAGCTTAAAAATGGCACCCTTTGAAGCATTGTACGGGCGGAGATGTCGTACCCCACTGAATTGGTTAGAAACAGGTGACAGTCGTATCTTCGGCCCAGGCATGCTCAAGGAAGCCGAGGAGAAGGTTAAACAGATCAGGGACAGACTCAAGACAGCTCAAAGCCGACAAAAGAGCTATTACGATCGAAAACATCGTGAGGTCAGCTTTGAACCCGGTGATTACGTATACCTCCGAGTGTCTCCAATGAGGGGCCTGCAACGGTTCAAAATTAAGGGGAAGCTAGCCCCAAGATTTATTGGACCCTTCTGTATAGTTACACGAAGAGGCACAGTAGCCTACCAGCTAGACCTACCCAAAGAGCTATCAGACGTCCACGACGTGTTTCACGTCTCACAGTTGAGGAAATGTGTGAACAACCCGGAAAAGCATGTATCTCACGAGAGCATTGATGTGCAACCAGACCTCACCTACAGAGAGCGGCCAGTAAAGATTTTGGAAGAGTCTGAAAGGAGGACCCGTCAGAAAACAACAACAAATTTCAAGGTTCAGTGGAGCAATCACACCGAGGATGAAGCCACATGGGAAAGAGAAGATTTTCTTCAGGCAGAGTACCCACATCTATTTGAGGATCAGCTGAAATCTCGGGGACGAGATTTTTCCTAAGGGGGTAGGTGTTGTGACACCCAAAAATTTTATCTGGCTTTTTCAAACTTTTATTTGATTTGAGGGATGTTATTTAAAATTTTCTTCTAAAGAACCCTCCCTCTCAAAGATTTTCTTTTATGACAAGTATTTTGTTTGGATTCATCCAACACTTGATTTTGGTCTTGGAGGTTTTTCCACTTTATGTTGGCTCAACACCAAATGTTTTTCATTTGGGAAATTTCTTTTGGAAAAATCTTTTAAATAGCCCTATGGCATTTGCAGTGATCTTTTCCCTTCTTCAAAATCTCCTATTGCCATGACATGAGTGGAAATCCCCTCCCAAAAGCCATCTCCCATCTTTGTGTCAAGATATACTTCAAATCCAGCAAGTTGAACCTCCCCATGATTTTTCTTCCATTTAATTCTCCTCAAAAATATTTTCTGCCTTCTACTTTAACTCTTGGAGATTTACAAAGGAGCTACCCTTTCTACTTTGAGTTTTGCCTCCAAACCAATTTCCCTAGCTAGTCCTTAGAGCCCTCAACCAAGATCCATGAAGATCCACTGGTCTCCAGTTCAAAATTTTCAAATTGAACTTGTTGCAAGTTTGGACCATATTTGCCAAATTTGATGAAATTCAATTGTTTTCTCCTCCTAAAAATCTGAGAAAATTCAGGCAGCCTCTGGATGCATTGAGAGGTCACCTCACCAAGTGCCAGCTCCAGAAAAAAATTTCTTCATGCCAAATCATTTCGTCGAACACCTAAAGGACACTGTTACAGTCAATGTTCAGAGTTCAGAGATACAGTTTCAGTGAGCACTGTCGTTTTCTTCAGAACCTTTCCTCGATCTCGCCAGTAGCCTCGGTGACGCCTTGCTCCCTGTTCCCTCCTTCTTATCCCTGCACCGCACGATCGTCTGGAGGCTTGCGGGCGTCGGCGACGAGCAGGAGGAGGTGCGCCACCCCATGAGCGACGGCAGCAGCGGCTTTTGCGGCCGCCAGAGAGGCACAACGTTGGACGGCGCCGTCCAGCGCCGCCCAAGCCACCAGAGGCCACCGCGTGGCCATCCACTCACCCGTGCTCGCTGCAGTCCGTCGTCGTGAACTGGTAGGCGCAGAGCGCGCTCTCTGCCGCCACCGTGCCCGTACGGCCGCCCCGTCGAGGATCGGCGCATTACGCCTAGCCCGACCGAGGTTTAGCGGGGGAACGGCACCAGTGATCCTCCCTGATGGTGCCTAGCCGCTTAAACCCCCTGCCCAACCTCTGCCTCGCCGTAATCGCTCGCCGGAGCTATCCCGTTCACGGCCACCCCCTCGGATCGCCTATAAAAGGAGGCCCCGAGCTCGAACTCGAACCCACACCACCTCTGCACACCACCAATACCACGCCAAGCCACTGGAAGAGCCCCGAGGGAGTCTTCTTCCCCAACTCCGGCCGCCTCGACCCGCCACAGGATCCAGCGCGATTCACTCCCGTGCGTACACCCCTACCCCTCAGCTCTCGCCAGTAGCTTCCTAGTACATCCACTCTTCTGACCCGCGCGTCAATTTGGAGTTTGCAGCACCCACCAGAGTACTCCACCATCGCCCGAACCACCGTCCGTCGGAGAAAGTGTCGCCGTCGACGTGGTGCTCTCCGATGGCCAAGTCCACCACCCACCGACGCGGAAGATCATCCTGAACCTCTTGGTACCCTCCGATCTCTCTGCCTCGCCGTGGTTCAACGCCGGCGACCACCGCAGCCTTCGGGCGCCGGCGAACTCCGTTGGGAGTTTTAAACCTGACGGGTGGGACCCCCCCCCCCCGTCAGCCTCTCTCTTCTCCCCCTTCGAACCGTTTTCTGGTAGCGCCTTCGGGCAAAATGCATTTTCTCTTTGGGCTGGCGCATTTCCTACCGAACCGTTTTCTGGTTTTTCAAACAAGTCCCTGGTTCTTTTCTGTTTCTTCACAGATCAGTCCCTGGACTAAAACCCTTATATATTTTTAATAAAAGATGATTTTTGATTGATTCTTTTTCTGTCAGTCTTGTATTTTTGTCTAGTTTTTTATAGCATTTATTTGATAAATTTTTGGAACAATTTTTATGCACGCCACGATTTTCACGTTAGTATACGGTTTCGTTATACCGTAGGTTCCGGAGGAGGTGACGGAGCCGCGAACTTCGCCGAGCTAGACTCCGACTTCTCCGAACCAGGCAAGCATGTTTGAACCTTTGATATGATAGGTGTTTTTGCATGTTTGCTTGAATGGTTTGTGCATGGCATGTGAGCATCGGTGAGTATTACGTTGCAATGTAAGGCAACCAACCGTGTGTTCCGAAGTTACTGTGATCTCTGATGAGAGATGGCCTGATCATGTGGTGACATGAAAGGCAGTAAGGTGGTATTGTTGTAGCATGCCAGTCTTACGTCATCCGATAAACTCCGACGTTAACGTGGACTGAGCCACGTTACCGTTCTTCCCCTTTCGTGCTGCCACATGTTTTCTGCAAAGAATACGGTTTAGTAAGTTGTTAACCTCTTTCCTTGTACACACCAAATAGAGGGGCCGGGATGAGGGTTCCATGACCCTGGATTAAAGCCAGTCATCCGGTCAGGGGGCATGGGTGTTTCCGGTTGGGACCGAGAGGGGGGCACCCCTTAGAGCGCGCGGTATAAATTTGATCCCATGCTACGCGAGGTTGTAGCCTCCCCGTCTCAAAGTTTTTCTTGAACGTTGCCGAGGGTGATTCCTGGCATCGGAATGTTGAATGGGTGTGTACTGGTTAGATGTGTTTCTCCTAAAACACCGTAAACGGAACTAGTCCCTTGTGACTACTGAAATCCGTTGGCTGTGGTTAAATAGTACAAACTCTGCAGAGTCAAATCCTTCCGAGTCATCGTATCCATGGTCAAGGACCATGGCCAGTATATCCATATCTATGTCAGTTCTTGTGGTATATCCCCGGTGAACAATGCTTGAGTGGTATACCCGTTTGAATTGTTATTCCTGTGGAAGGACTAACCCTTTATTTATCTCGTATCTGAATATTCCCTTGCAATGATTTAAATTCATGAGCTACTGAAATATTAAATATAAGCCCTTTATGTGATGTCGCTTAGACGTCCGACTGTGGCACTCTTGTCATTTACTTTCGATATAAGCCCTGTATGTGATGTCGCTCAGACGTCCGACTGTGGCACTCTTGTCATTTACTTTCGATATAAGCCCTTTATGTGATGTCACTCAGACGTCCGACTGTGGCATGCCCGTTATTTACTTTCGATATAAGCCCTTTACATGATGTCGCTCAGACGTCCGACTGTGGCACGCACTATCTTTTATTTTCCATTATAAGCCCTTTATGTGGTGTCGCCTTGACGCCCGACTGCGGCATTGTTATTTTCTTTTGTATCCTTTCGAGGAGTCATTCAGACGCTCGATTGGCCTTCAGTATTACATTGGGATTTCGGGAGGACTACCGCCCGACTTCCCTTTTATTTCCCATGCATGGCTATCTCATTGTCTGAGTGCGCTTTATTAATCTGTTCATATGCATCATGTTTACATTTGTTATATCTTATGCCCGAACTGTCTTGCGAGTACTTTCATAGTACTCACCTGGCTTGTTGATTTGGCCAGATGTTGACGAAGGCGATCTCATGGATGAAGAGTTTGATAGTGAGTCCGACGCCTAGAGGAATCCCAGTCAGTCCCGTGCGATCCTGGATTTTGGTCACTTGTATTATATACGCTTCCGCCACCCACAATAAGTATCCTCGAGCCTCACTCCGACGCTCGAAGAGCTGTTAGATTCAGGAGTCATGTCACCCACTCCACTGTGATATTTCCACCACCACTTTTATTATGAGTCAGTAGTTATGCCACCCTATCCGCCTTTATGTATTATTGGCGTGCTTGTAATATTGTTGAGCAGTCTCCGCTCAACCTTGTATTATATTCAGTACTCCTGGTTTTTCTTCTGTGATCAAGATTTTGTCTACCAGTGAGAAGGATTCTTCTCTACTGGTCCGTAAAAGGGATCGGTTTCTCAATAAATATTTTTATTGGGAAACCGGTCTTGACAATGGGTCCCCGCTGTCAGGTGGAGGAATAATTATTTTGCGCGTAATAAGGAGGCACTTCCTTGCTGCGGCTGTGGACCCAGCTGTCAGCCTCTCCATGTACAGTCCACGTCCGATGGAAGCCGTTCCTTGACCATGTTGACCATGCCGTGCCGAGAGCACCAGGGCGGTGGACGACGGCGAGGCCTAGGAAGGGGATGACGCGGAGCCGGGGAAGACGCGGCAGTGGAAGCCCGCGCGGAGAGGAGTACGAGGGTTCACTGGTTCGACTGCGGTGTGAGGCTGCCGTCGCACAGGGCCTGGCTAGCGGTGGGAATAGTAGGGGGCGGTGAGTTCTCCACGGCAGCACAGCCGGCCACGGGAGGCAGGAGCATGCGGCACGACCAGCGCTGCTTTGGGCGGCTGGAGCAACAAGACCAGAGGTTGAAGAAGCACTACGGCCGTTGGATGGACATCATACGGTCACTAGAGCTAGAATCGTGCATATTGACTAAGTTGACAAAGCCCTCCGTCCCCGTCAACTTAGTAGGCCCACAAGTCAGCCTGCCACTATACTGGGTCCCAGCTAGCAGGGGGAGTATTCATTTTTTGTGCGTAATAAGGACGCACTTCCTTGCGTGCAAAGATATAGCTGGTGGGTCCGAGCTGTCAGCGGCGGTAATGTTTTTTTCACGAAATACAGAGGCCCTTTCGGTGGGTCCCAGATGTCAGGTGGAGGAATCATTATTTTGCGTGTAATAAGGAGGCATTTCCTTACGTGCGGCCGTGGACCCAGCTGTCAGTCTCTCCACGTACAGTCCACTTCAGATGCATGTCGGTCATTGACCACGTTGACCAGGCCGCGCTGGGAGCACCAGGGCGGTGGACGACGGCGTGGCCTAGGAAGGGAATGACACGGAGGCAGGGAAGACTCGGCAGTTGTTTCCCACGCGGAGGGGAATACGACTATACGAGGGTTTACTGGTTGGTCTGCCGTCGCCGGAGAATAACAACAGGTGTGGGTGAGTAGAGGGATGGCTAGGCCAGCAATGGGAGTACGGTGGGGCGGTGAAGCCTGCGCGGCAGCACAGCCGGCCACGGGGAGGAGGGAGCAGGCAGTCCCATCGGCGCTTGTTTGAGCGGCTGGAGCAGGAAGAGCAGAGATTGAAGAAGCACGACGGCCGTTGGATGGACATCCAACAGTCACTGCTTGTGCGTCAACCCTTTTTTAGGAAAGCCTCAAATCTGTGGAAAACAGCATACAACCCACCTGCCATTATTTCTAATAATTTACAGCCCATTTGCTAATTCTGAAGGTTTTTTTGGAGCCCATATTCTTTTTGTTAGCATTACAGCCCATATTGTGGCCACGGTTAAAAAATTATACGAAATGTTGCATATTTCGGTGCGGTCCGAACTGTTTTTAATCCCGAAATTTCGATTCACATTCAAACTGATTTTAAAAATAAATGTATATCAATATAAAATCCAACAAATTGTCCACGCATAAAAATTAATGCAATTTAAAATCTTGAAATGAAAAAAAGAAATTTGAAAGTAATTGTCGGTTTGATGTGTTTTAAAAATGTACAACCCATTTCTCATTACTGATAGGCCATTTTCTCGTCCAGCCGAATGAAGCTCTCCTTGTCTTGAAAGATTTGCAGCCCAATAGGCCTGACAATGCGACTTACTTGGCAAATCACAAAAAAACTGGGCTAGCCATTTTCAGAAAGAAAAAAAAACTACTGGGTTGGTCTGTGGTAAACATAAAAGAGAAGGCTGTCTAGACATGCCAGAGTGCCCCGCACAGCCCAGTTGACACCCTGCTTCCGTCTCAAAAACAAATTAGATAAATGCCACAACAAATATGGCGATTCATAAAAATGCCACTGCAATTTTCAAACTTTGAAAAATGCCACTGCAATTTTTGCAAACTTTGGAAAACGCCACTGCAATTTGCAAACTTTGAAAAACACCACTCCAGACTTCGAAAAATGCCACTGGGGATGGCATGAAATGGCATTTTTCAAAGTTTGGAAATTGCAATGGCATTTCTTAGAAACACCGGATTTAGAGTGGCATTTATCAAATTAACCCAAAACAAAAATAACTGGGCGAGCTGCTGGGTCCCTGATGTCAGCCGCTCGTTGTGCAACTCTCTCGTTTATTGACTACGTTGACAATGGCATGGGACCCAGATGTCAGAAATCCATTACGAGGAGCCATTTTTTATTGGATTGAAATAAGGAGGCACTTTGCTTGCGTACTGCCATGACCTTGGCGGGTCCCTGCTGTCATCCTCTCCACGTACAATCATCTCCTGGTTGTGTACGCGTCAACTTGGTAGGCCCACAAGTCAGCCTCTAAACCCGTGGAGGACAAATACAATCCATTTAAAAAAATAACAGCCCATTCCATATGTTCAAACGAAAAGTTCAACATTCAGAGCAAAGTAACAGGTCTGATCCACATATAGAGTACTGAACTTCCACGTTGACAACCATCATAGCCAAGTTAACTATCTACTTCCACTAATACTCTAGTAGCGTACAAGTACTAACTTACTCTTAGCTAACTAGACGATGCCGGCCGCCATCTGCGGTACACACTAAACACCGGCACCGGCGTCCTCCGCCTCGCCTCGGACTTGCCAGAGGTGCGATAGGGCGCGTTGCTCGCGCGCGTTGGCCCTTTCCATGCCGGCGTGGTCCACCGAAGCTTCGGCTTCTAAGCGGGAAACCCACTTGACGAGCTGGTAGTAAAAATCGGCGTCGCGAACGCGTGCGTGCCCGACAGCCTCCAGGGCTATTTGCCGGGCGCCAGCCTCCACGTAGTCGGCCCACGTGCGGGCGCTCTACTCGCAACTCAGAGCGTCGGTGCGCCGCTGCTCCATGTCCCGCTGGTGGCGCAAATCGGCGATACGCTGCTCATCCGCCATGCGGTCGCACTCCAACAACTCCTGCTCCTCCGCCAGGCGGTCGCGCTCCAACAAGTCCTCGATCTCCACATTGCCATCTAAAGACCATAGAATGCCTCCTCCCTCCGTCTGCCTTCCGGTGAAAAACCAAACACTAGTTCCGGTGGTGACCGCCTCCGGCCACGCCTATCGCGGACGGGCGGGGGCATGGCGGACGTGGCGAGAGCGAGGATAAGTGGCGAGCAACGTCGGGCCGGTGGGGGCTTATGAGGATAGGGCGAGTTGGGTCATGGTGCCACCATAGAAGGCCGAGAAACAGTACTTATAAGCGGAAGGTAGCGCGACGGTCATCGGAATTCAATGCATAATGAAGCAGGCATGGCTTAGCACGCCAGCTTGCTGTGGAAAACTAGAGAAACTGAAATTCTGACTGTGCCATCCCGTCCCGTCCGTGCTAGGTCGCACGCCGGCCTTACGGTCAAACGAGTGCACTCGAATCATCTCCCTCCTTGTCAATAATGATTCCACGGATTTAAAAGGCTCGCAACAATTAAAGCGCATCTTTTTCGCATCAGTTAGCTGCCTTAATTACGGCCGGCTGCATGCAGGCACTCAAAATCGCTCGCAGCCAGTACGCGGAGCAGCATGCAACGAGTCGCAGCCGAGGGCATTAATTGATGAACTTTAGCTGGGAGATAAGGCATTTGCGAACGTTTTTTCTAGCAGTTTCCTCAGATTCGCATGGCATTTTCTTCAGAGCAGCTTGTCAGTTTCTTCAGAGGTAGGCATTTCTATTCAAAAAACTGCCACTTCGGATCTTGCGTCGCAACTAAAACAGCCAGGAGCGCATTAGTAGGCTAGCTAGTGATCGATCGGTAACTTGTAAACACTGAGCGAACAAATATAAGGAACTGTTAATGCATCTCAATGATTCACAGATCATATACAAATATGTAGCTCCAAAAGCAAAGATCAGCCACAACTAAAACCAACTAGTACAATTCCCATACATAAGATCAACTTGTTAATGCATCTCAATGATTCACAGATCATATACAAATATGTAGCTCCAAAAGCAAAGATCTAGAAAAAAACATATGTTCTTCCTACTAAAATGGATGCTTCTCTTGGCCAACATTCAGTATAGACTGAATGACAAATTTGTTTGTGAAGTCTACAATTCCTCTTGCAAACGTAAGTGGTTTCACCAACAGCTGGAACCATGGGAATGAACCACACATGATGGAGGAACATCCACTGCAATATGATTTGGTCTTCTCTTGATCACACGGCGAGACTATTTTCGGAATACAAACTTTAACTTAGGCAAAATGATGCCCATTGTATAATCAGACCAAAGCAATGAAGCACCTAGTGTTGGCCAATAAATAGTACAGTACTAATTTTCTGCAGTCCATGAAGTGACTATCCCATCTTTCTGTGTCTATTTTCAAATGGCACTGCATGCAGTGACTATACTATTCTCTTGTGCAGTTCAACCAAAATTGCGGTCACTTTGTGTGTTTGCTAAATAGCAACGGGCAGACATCTCTGTCTGCACAAATATCAAGTAGCTAGTAAACATATACCCCACCTTGTATTTTCGGTTTAAACATGTCTGTTCCGCTTAGATCTGTCATGTTTTGCACTGGACAATTTGATACAGTCATGTTTTGCCCTGGACAATTTCATACTGAATTGGTTTGCTTGTTTAGAGCAGAAATATAGCGCCTATTCTTCATCAGACCAAGGATATCCATGTTCGCAGTGGTGGAAGAGGTGAAATCGATACAACCGAAATTGAGCATCCAGTCATTGAATCATGTCCTGCACCTCCAATGTAGGTCCACCCTGCCAATAAATTCACATGCAAACCACTAGTATTACTATCTAATGACAGTACAAAAAGAGTAGCAAGATAGTAGCAAACCATGTACCTTCTTAATGAACAGCTCATAGTGCCACCAATTGGATATAAAAGTTTGGAGAAAACATGCTCCTAATGTTGAACCAGTTGGACTTTTTGTGCAGTTCCACTAAACTCGAGCATCCCTGTTTGCATAGATATTGAAAGTGTGATTACTATAAAAGTGGCACTAGTTGAAGCATAGACTCACAAATATAAGCATTCCAATTTCTTAATGGGAAAAGGTAGCAAGACTGTTTCTAACCACCTTTTTGAAGGAATAAATAAGGCAACAGAGGCTGATGTCAGAAAGGCATATATAGTTCTTTCTGAAAGAATGATCGATTCCTGACCTTTCCTCTTCTTTTAAGCATATTTTGTGCAGTTCAACTAAAATAAAATGCCATCACCGCCTTGACAATTCAGTGACACTGTACAAAAGGAAATGACTTAACATTACATCATGATGTTAGGTATGTAGTCGACAGGCATTAGAGACAAACTTACAGACCTCCTCCGATAACATAATGAACATTAATTTTAACAAAGGTGTGACTAGCTTTACCGGGATAATTTGAGTGCACTCTACACCCTCTGTTCCTTAATATAAGAGGTTTTTGCGGTTCAGTTTAAAGTACCCAAACGTCTACTAGTATTTAGAAAAACAGGTAGTAGTTTTCTTGAGCACATATCTGGGAAAGCTTGCCACCCTTTATTTATGTCCATACGCTAATGCAACACCATTCGAAATTTCGAATACTACAAATCTACACTAATCCAGTGGCTAGTGCAATAGTAGAGTAGTTATTTTATTACAGGGTACAGTACAATGGTTTTACTGAACAGATTTCAATAAACTCTGGCACTAGAAGATTTCTATAAGAATTAACAATATAAAATGTAAAGGTAACACGTTTCAGCATTGGTATACTAGCTGTGCATGAGCATTAAACCAAATACAAAAGTCTGAAGGTAACTAGCATTATTAACTAATGATAGTATAAAAAAATTGCAAACCATGTACCTCCAAGGTAAATATCATTTCGAACTCGGGGGGAACCTTAAAAATTGCTATCCCAATCTTGATAATCGATCAAACATAAAAACTTGATCGAACGAATCAAGAGAACAGCCGGAGGAGGAGGTGCCCACTCTTAACCTTTCCTCTTGTCTTCATAATTTTTTGTGCAGTTTAATCAAAATAAAATGACATCAGCGCCTTGGCATTTTGGTGACACTGTACAAAAAAATTAACTTATCTCATGAAAGTGAGGTATGTAATCTATAAGCATTAACAGTGCAAAAATCTGAAGGTAGTAACAAGTTTCATCGATGGTATACTGGCTGTGCAACATCATTAGAATGCCTTAGTTGAAAAATCTTTAATACATCCACAATCAACAGCTAACCCTGAAATAATCCAGTGACATTAAATGGCATTGCTTAAATTTATCGGCGGCATTAGACTGAGTGCGGCATTAGTTAAATGTGGCATCACTTTAGCAGTAGCATTGCTTGACTTGACTGCTGGCGTTATACTAACAGCAAAAAAGTTAGACTAAGAGCATGCGAGGCCCATTCGGACAGTGGGCGCACCAGTACGATGTACCTCCACGGACGCATAGAGTGGTGAGGGAGGTATGGTTGCCCAGAGCAACAAATATCCAGGCAGCATATGTGGATTACATCCCATTTTTGTTATGTTTAGCCACCTTTTTCCTATGTGAGGACAACAAACTGATCGACCTGGTCATTCTCTATTGCGTTGTCATGCCTTTCTACCCTTCTTCAACCAAGAGACACGAGACTCGTTCCTTAGCTACTGATTTCCCCTTCTCAACCTAGATGCGGGTTTGATGCCTACTCTCTTGGACAGTATAGTCTCCCTTCATTTCCTTATTCAACCCAGACATGGCTTAGTCTGCATGAAGTAGGGTTTCCTTTAATAGTGAAATTAAGGTTTTCGTCTGCGTGACCAGCAGAGCAGAGGATAGCAAATTGGGAAGATGGTGGAGTGGAAAAAGATCCACATGCAGCGACATGGCAGATGGGGCAATAGAACAAGGGTATGGTTCGAAAAGAGGTAGCATACCTGAGGGTCGGTGGGAAGTGGCTTCGCTCGTGGTCATCGTCCTCCACACGCACTACGACAATGAGCTTGGGGACAGAGGCTATCCCGCGCGGGCGCTAGGTCTGAGAGGACGGCCTTGTCGTCAGTGCGTGACCTCGCTCGCCGACGACGAGTGCGTCAACAATGCACGTCCTTTTCTTCCCCGGCGGATCTGTGACCACCGGTGAGGAGGGAGAGAGAGGCCGTCTTTTTTAGATCTAGAGAGAGGGTGATAGTGTGAGAAGCAAGTGGGCAGCCCTTAGCAAGAAAGCTCTGAAGCTCCAGCCTATATATCTTTTTTATACTACTAGTACTAGAGGTGGAGTAGTGGTAGAGTAGTTTATATTTTCTCTACAAACAGTACCAGTTAGTCGTGCTTCAAAACTGAACGGCACGCCATTAAAAAAATAAAGTCGAGAAATAATGCGGCACCTCGGGCCAACGCGGCCAGATCGCATTTGGCATGAGAAATTACACACGATGTTTCGTTGACATGTGGTCCCGTTCCAACATGTCAGTGAGACGACGGCGAGTCCTTTTGTACAATTTCCGAAAGGACGTGTAGGCTAGGGTGCCTCTTCGTGTGCCGTGGCAAACTGGCAACCGTCCACCGACTCTTCGCCTTTCCCTCTCGATTTGGAACTATTGTCGCACGCTCTTCCTTCCTCCTCCATTTGCCTTCACCCTTCCTTATGCCATTGTTCAATCGTCTTCTCCATGGAGGGAACAAGCCGGAAACGACCCCGTTATTCTTGCCCCGATCTTAAAGATGACGTGGTGGGGGAACTCATTGATCGGTGCGACGTCATCACCTCGGCTAGCATGGCAGGTTCGTTCAAGCCCAAGGGTCCAGGAGCGGTTTGATCTCCCTTATCTTCTTCGCTATAAGCCTGTTCGCATGGGCGCGGACGACGGAGGCCTCGCCTTGTGCAAGTTGATGCCGCTTGATAATGATACGTGTGATGTCAAGATGCCATCGCTTAAGGGTAAGTCCGGGCTGGCACAAATGGAGATTGGGTTGTTTATATTGGGTACAATTGCGAGTGGGAACTTGTGAATGTGTACACTCGTCAGCGGATTCCACTTCCAAAAATCTCCGAGTGCCCTGAGGTTGAGCACACAGATGATCTACGTACGTTCAAATACGATCATGGTGATTGTCGTCTACTGAAGATAGCAATTTGTCGAGTTCCCAACCGCTCTTGGAATTACAAGAACTATCAAGTTGTTGCTATCTTCGACAAGCTTGTTGCCATCCTTCGTGGTTCGACTGGATGGATATTGCTCAAAAATCAGTTTCTATACACGGATGTGTACTGTGATGCAATTGAATACGAGGATCTTGTGTTTGCTGCCACCACTCGTGGCACTATTTTTGCATGGGATCCTCGTAGTTTCGGTACGTTTGTCTTCCACCGTAATTATAATTGTTTCATCCACATGCATGCGGGTTAGCAAGTTTCCCTTTACTAATTAACCTTTTTCTTGTGTTTCCAAGGTCCTGTGAACATTCCACCACCTATACTTGAAAAAATTTATAAGAAAGGGGGAGATGGCGATGGTGATGATCACGAGCATGAGGAGGAGCAGAACTTATATACTCAGTGGCGCCTGGCAACTAATTCCGATGGATCACCTCTTCTTGTCTGTATACAGTGCACTCAGACTGTTACTACTGAGGAAGCAGGTGTTGTCTCCCATGGTCGCCCTCTCCTGACCTATTCCAACACCCGTTGCATGGTATTCAGGACGGATACTAGTGTGCTAGCGCCAACACCTTCCTGGTTTAGTATTGATAGTCTTGGAAGAAACTCGCTCTTCCTTGGACCAAACTATCCAATGATGGTGAAAGGCGATCCAGCTGCTGTTGACACAACGTTACTACCATTTATGAGAAGCAATTGTATCTATACCTCAGACATTTCGGTGGTTCCCTACCCTGGTCCTGATATATGCCGCTTCAGCCTGGATGATCAGTCCTGCGTTGCTCTCGATATTGACAATAGATGTCCCTTCCCAGAGCACCTATGGTTCAAAGCAAGCGTTTCCAACGCCGAGGATTGGTTGAGTTGAAGTTCATTTCATTGCTTGTTATTTGTTGTGTGATGAAAACTTTAGTATTTGCTAGAATGTTTTGTTGGAAATAATCTATAATCCAACATGTATCCTCGTTGTCGTTGTGTGTTGATGACTTGGTTTATTTAATGAATGGTACATTTCAGTTGTGAATGCATGTCATAGACTCAATTTATGAATGGTTTTCGAGTCACTTCTTGGAGTGTGAGTACCGTAGTAGTATAGCCAGCATCCAGTTAGTATATGAAGTTGCCACATCACATAGAGCCAACCTAATATTGGAGTATGTTAGCCCTCCACCGGCGCGCCGCTTCAAATGGCGGAGGAAGTGAGAGGTCGCGTCACCTTGTGTCCAGATCTGAGATGCCACGTGTACCAGATGAATGACTCCAAGTTCGACCACCGTGATGTTAGGTGCGAGCCCAGGAACACTGTTGGAGAGACCCCCTCATAATTTTCCTACATTGGTCATTTGATTCATAGGATAGAATGCTATAGGATTTTTTTCCTATGTAATCATCTTTTAATTGGCAATCTAGCATCCACTCCAACTTTTGTTTCACTTCCTTTGTTCCTACGAAGAGAGTACTTGCTCTAAATGATGTGCCGCTGCAAGAGCCGCCTATATTTATTAACCATCCTCTAAAAAGGTGGACCAGCTTTGGCTATAGTAGTACTGTACTAGGTTAGTAGGTGACCTTGCGCTTGGCTCTTCTCCTCTTCCGGAAGTCGAACAATAATGATGGTACTACAGTAGTACTTCTGGCAATCTGACACCAAATGAACTGCTGCACGTCCACCGCTTGTAAGCAAAAGTTTCTCCTCGTGCTGCGAGCCACCGCGCACGCGTTGGCGAGGGAGAAGGAGTAGTAAGCAAGCTTCTCGTCGTTCTGCGAGTTGACGGGACATATCAAAGCTATTTATTAGTACTCTCTTCAAAAAGGGCCGACCATGTCCATGGCTACCATCCCGTGCTCTGTCATTGAGTACGTGCACTATTCACATATCTTTTTCCATCATTGATTTTTTGGTACATGGAAATACATCACCAAAATTTGGAGTAGAAAAGCAAGACCAAAGAAAACAAGAACCACAAGAATACATTTTAGAAGATATCCAACTTCCATAACTGCTCCTGTAAGTTGGATTAGTGCCTTCTCGATGCATTCATCGCTGATCTGCGGAGGCTCGATCTTGCGTGCTTCTTTCTTCTTCGAGTGTAAAGAAGTAGACGTGTCTAGCCTCTATTCTATCAACAAGTGCACTAGTCTCATCTCTAGCCTCTATGCTAGATAAAAGTGCTAGAACATCTACTAAATTGTGCTCTATCAATATATCATTGTACTCTTCTTCCCAATACCAAAACTTGCATCCATTCTACACAATAAAATTTTAAGTTAGCACAACTAGTCTAATCCGAGAGCACAACCGAAGATTTGGTCGAGTTCTTCCTCCTTTTGCCGACACGTGGGACATCCAGCATCCAGGTCGTGTCATGCAAGAAAATAGAGTGGTAGGTGAAGCCACGTGATGTGCATCTTGGGTTAAACTGTAAATAGAATCTTACTACTCTTGAGTAACTCCAAAAGCGGCCACCGAAGATCTTTATTGGATTTGTTTTTCATCACCAGCACGTCGAGGTGAAAGATGTGCAGGTTCAGTGGGTCCTCTTGCGTTTTCACTGACATGTGGGACCGCATATGAGCAAACAGACGATGGGCTCCGCGCGTCTGCTGGCTGGCTGAGAAGAGAGATAGAGGAGGGCCGAGCACGGACTCCAGGAAATTTGTTCTACGTACTCGATATAGTGGAGTAACCAGCACCTCGATATAGTGGGGTGGCATGGGCCATAACTAGCATTCATGTCTAGCAGTACGGCATACGCCACCCACACGAGTCCCATCCGACACCAATTTTCTTGGAGTCCGTGCTAGCTACAGCCATCTCTTCTCCCTCCTGTTTTCTCAGCCATCGCGCTGTGGGCGGGGTGGGGGTTTGCCGATAGTCGGTTTGCTCAACTGCGGTCCCACTTGTAAGTGAAATGCAACACAGAACGCATTCCCCCTTGAGCGGCGTCCCGGACAAACCGTGTGGGGGTGCGACGCGAACACGGCAGGCTTTTCCTTTTGAACTTGTAACTTGTAAAATTTGGTTCTGCTCCATGGGGCGACCGATAGATAGAAATAACGATTTTCCCTAGAGTAATGAGAAGTTTGGTTCTGGCACGGTTCATGCATGGAGTACATAGGAAAATTATGAAGTTGATCCGAAAGGTAAGATAATTACTAGTAGTACCATATACTACTACATGGATTTGACGGAAAGATAAAGATACATACGGATCCATCAACGACATCCTCACGCCCTAGTGCACCGGGTCACCAACCGATGTGTGAGGAGCAGCGGCGTTGGCGGCAAGCTCAACATGCTTCTAAACAATGCCGCCCAAGGTTGCCCTGCGGTCCAAGAAGGCCAGCGTCCTATCGTCCTCCTCTTGCATGTAGTAGTCCTTGTGGACGATTTGCGCGTAGACGTGGGTGATTATGTCGATGGTGTCTTGCTGTGCCAGGCGCTGCGCGGCGAGCGCGACCTCGAGGTGGACATTCTCTGGCGCGACGGTGGGCAGTCGCAGGGCCACCAGTGCGTCGAAGAGGTTGTCACCATAGAGGCTGTTGAGGGTGGCAGGCATCGCAGAGCCTGGGCGCGTGGGCTGGAGGCGTACGTCAAGGTCGTCCGCGAGCTTCTTGACGACGGTGAACTTGTTGAGGAAGCCGACGAGGACCTCGTCGAACAAGGAGATGAAGCTGTCGTCCAAGCGGCCCCTCGCCCTGGCGGCCTCAAGCACTACCTGGAGACATTCCTCGGTGCGAGGATGCCGGCCAGCGTCGTGGACCATCTGGCACAGCCGGCTGATGCTCGCGCTCATCGCCTCCATGGGTCTAGCTTCTAGTCAACTGATCTTGCGATTGGAGTGATCACTCTTGCCCTTAGGTGCGTAGGTGCGTAGGATTTCATAGATTGGACTGGCGGGAGCCTTTATATGAGAAGTGCAGACTGCGTTGAACTCACGTGTGTGTTGGCCATCTACTCCTCGCCCCTCTACTGCACCTGCCTTTGGCTATATGATAGGTTGGCCAGCCACCCGTTGGACCCACATGTCATACACCCAAACGCAGGTGCAGTAAGAAGATGGCGAGTCCTTTTGTACAATTTCCGAAAGGACGTGTAGGCTGGGGCGCCTCTTCGTGTACCGTGCCAAACTGGCAACCGTCCACCGACTCTTCGCCTTTCCCTCTCGATTTGGAACTGCTGTCGCACGGTTGATCGTATTTGAACGTACGTAGATCATCTGTGTGCTCAACCTCAGGGCACTCTACACCGTCGAGGCGTAGACGTGGATGTGCAGGTCGACGGTTTCTTGCATGGCGAGGCGCTGCGCGGCGAGCGCGGCCTCGAGGTGCACCTTCTTCATCGCGACCTCCGGCACCTGCAGGGCCGCCAGGGCTTGAAAGAGTTCGTCACCATGGAGGCCGATGAGGGTGGCAGGCAATGAGGAGCCTGGGCGCGCGGGCTGGAGCAGTACGGCAAGGTCGTCCGCGCGCTTCTTGACGGCGGTGAACTTGCGGATGGAGTTGACCATCATGTCGTCCATGCGAGAGGCGAAGCCGGCGTCGGCGAGGGCTAACATGCCTGCGGTCGCCAGCACCGTATGGAAACGCTGCGCGGTGCGGGGCCGCAGGCCGGCGCCTTGGCTGATTTGGCACAGCCGACTGCCGCTCGCGTCCATCGCCTCCATAGGTGCTTGTGGCTTCCGGTCACTTGGTCTTGGATTGGAGTGAGCAGTGTTGCGCAGAGACTTGGGAGTAGATGGATTGGAGTGGTGGGCGCCTTTATTATATGAGAGTCCAAACTCTGTTGCATTCACATCGTGCTGGCTCTATTCTGCTTCTCCAATTAATTCTCTCTGCATGTAATTGACGATGCATCATTGACCGTTCAACGTCTCGGGAACAGCTACCCTCTCCCTCCTTGGCATTCAAGCACCTAAGGACCCGTCGACGACGAGGTGCCTATGGTGACTTCGTAAATTTCAAGACGATAGTGTCGTGCGTGTGTGCGTTCATAGGGGTGAGTGTATGCGCATGTATATGAGCGCTTGCGTCTGTACTGTGTAAAAAACGTAAATGCGTGTCAAAAAGAGACTAGTCAGTATACTCAATATTGTGCACCTCGGAGAGGAAAACGATACAACTAGTACGTATTTATTTACGGTGCAGATTCACTCATTTTGCTCCATATGTACTCCGTCTCGGTGTAGTTTAGTCACTTGTTGAAATCTCTAGGTTTAAAAAAACTTCGAGACGGCCACATAGCATGGAGCCGATCCCAACGATTTTAAGCTTACAGGTACGGTACACGCTATCCTAGACTACTCTACACATGAAACTGCCACACGAGCATCTGGGCTGCGCTTGGCTCTTCGCCTCTTCGGGAAGTCGAACAATGATGGAGTACTACTGCACTGGAGGAGTACTACAGTACGCTTCTGGCCATCTGACACCGATTGAACTGCTGCATGTCCACCGCGTGCGGGACGGAGAGCGTGTAGCAAAAGCTTCTCCTAGTCTTGCCAGCCACTACGCTCATGGGCGAGGGAGGGACGCTCCTGCCTTTGCGTGTATGACAGGTGGGCCCGACAGGTGTGTGGCCAACCTGTCATACAGCCAAAGGCAGGTGCAGTTAAGTCCGCGAGGGAGAGGATAATCAAACTTCTTGTCGATGTACGAGTTGACGCGACACATCAAAGCACTGCACTCGATATATTTCAATAATTTGCATTTACCGATGCATTAATTACAATGCATGCATGCATGTCGTGACTCTCCTTTTGATACTTGCATGTGTTGATTTAATGCACCTTGAAGTAGTATAAAATATGTGACGGTAAAGCTTTGTAATACCCCGGCCCAAGTCGAGAGATGGTTGTGCACGAGGAGGGCGAGATCATGCAGACCGAACAGGACCCGGCGATGGAGCTCTCTAAGGTCTCGATGGACCTCACCGTGCTCCACTGCCCCTTGTGCCTCCGCCCCTTGAATTGTGGTTTCTCAACGAGTTGTGCTGAACTTCTTGTGAATTGTGGTGGTTTTCAGTAATGAAAATCGGAAGGGGCAAGCCCTTCTTTGATAATAAAAAATTAATCGTCCTTATATATTCATCAGTCTTGCTATAAGTCGCAGTAGATGCTATATAGGTCCGTCGGATCTTACATCAAGATCCGTGCTTTCAGATTTTCTTTTTTCTCTCTTAAATCTCAGTCGAGTGAGACATAGCCACGCCATTAAACAGAGGCTCGGGCGCCATTAATGGAGACCTTGGGAGAGAGGTGGACGGCAGATGGAGGTCAAAGGGCTCTCCTCCCGATAAGCACGCGCAGGGGTCTGATTGCACGCCTCTCGTACTCAAATAGCTACGCTGCACGGCGCCTCCTAGCTAATAAAAAATGGGGACGCGTGGCGGCACGTAAATGGTACTAGTAAGTAGAACGCCCACGGTTTCAATAATACTTGTGTTTCCGATTGTAACGTGACAGCACTTGTTCCAAAATGACTTTGTTGATTGTTAATGTGTGCGCCTTCGCAAATCGGACTGCAAATTTACCACAGCATGTTGGTGCCATGTCATGGCACCAAGCCAAGTTTCATTATTTTCATGCGTGTTTTGGATTTACAGGAATTAAAAAACTAAGTTTCTCAATGTTTCCAACCCAGCCACGACGCCCAGAATTTTGAATTTCATTCCCATTTCTTGCATGGAACCTAGAAATTTACCCGAGGACACACATGTGATTTTTCAACCAACTTTGGTGCACTGGAACATGTGCTTGTATTTCAAATTTGAATTATGCACACAAAGGTGACACGTTCCCTCCCAGAACCACGAGCCTTCTTGAGAGAAGCTCCGATTTGCAAGAAGCTTATACCAAAATTTGTTCCTATTCGGCCAATTTTTTTACCACGGCATGGTACTACCATGACATGACACCATGCCAAGTTTCATGATTTTAAAACCAAGTTTCTCAATGTTCTCGACCGAGCCACGATGCCCAGATGTTTGAATTTTATTCTCATTTTTTGCATGGGACCTACTCCCTCCTTCCATCTATATAGGGCCTAATGTGTTTTTCAAGACAGCCTTTCACTATTGACAAGATTAATAGCACATGAGATGTATACTATGAAAATTATATTATTGGAAGCTCCTTTGACATACAAATTTGAAGGTATGCTTTGTGTAAGTTGCATGTCATATATTATTGCTCTAACATTTGGTCAAAGTTAGCCTCGAAAAACGCATTAGGACCTATATAGATGGAAGGAGGGAGTAGAAATTCACCCGAGGACACAAATGTGATTTTTCAACCAACTTTGGTGCACGGGAGCATGTGCTTGTAGTTCAAATTTGAATTATGCACATTAAATGACCAAAAACTCAATTAATGTGTAAATAAGGCCAAACGAAGCCGGAATAATTCCAAAATTTAACAGGGCACTCATGTAGTTCTATGTTGCCTTTGTAAATAAACTCAAGGGGGACAACGTATATCGTTTCGCACTCAAAGGTGGCACGTTCCCTCTCAGAACCACGAGCCTTCTTGAGAGAAGCTTCGGTTTGCAAGAAGCTTATACCAAAATCTGTTCCTATTCGGCCAATTTTTTTACCACAACATGGTAGTACCATGACATGACATCCATGCCAAGTTTCATGATTTTCAGACGTGTTTTGGATTTACAAGAATTTTAAAACCAAGTTTCTCAATGTTCTCGGCCGAGCCACGATGCCCAGATGTTTTAATTTTATTCTCATTTCTTGCATGGGACCTAGAAATTCACCCGAGGACACAAATGTGATTTTTCAACCAACTTTGGTGCACGAGAGCATGTGCTTGTAGTTCAAATTTGACTTATGCACATTAAATGACCAGAAACTCAATTAATGTATAAAAACGACAAACGAACCCGGAATAATTCCAAAATTTAACAGGGCACTAATGTAGTTCTATGTTGCCTTTGTTAAGAAACTCAAGGGGGGGCAGCGTATATCGTTTCACACTCAAAGGTGGCACGTTCCCTCTTAGAACCACGAGCTTCCAAATCGGCCCAATTTTTTACCACAACATGTTAGTGCCATGACATGACACCATGCCAAGTTTCATGATTTCCAGGCGAGTTTTGGATTTACATGAATTTAAAATCAAAGTTTCTCGATGTTCTCGGCCGAGTCATGACGCCCAGATGTTTGAATTTCATTCTCATTTCTTCCATGGGACCTAGAAATTCAACCAAGGACACACATGTGATTTTTCAACCCACTTTGGTGCACCGGAGCATGTGCATGCAATTCATATTTAGATTATGCACATTAAAAGTCCAGAAACTCAATTAATGTATAAAAAGGCCAAATGAACCCGAAATAATTCCAAAATTTAACAGGGCACTCATATAGTTCTATGTTGCCTCTGTAAATAAAATCAGGGGGGAGGCAGCGTATATCGTTTCGCACACAAAGGTGACACGTTCCCTCTCGGAACCACGAGGCTTGTTGAGAGAATCTCCGGTTTTGCAAGAGGCTTATACCAAAACTTGTCCCAATTCAGCCAAAAATTATACGTATGAAAACAGGGTTTAGATTATCCCAAACATCTCGCTACCTAGACCAATAATGTACTATGATTTGAATTCAACATAAAATGGATACAAATATTTGAATTGGAGAGCGTATGGTACATGTAGTTCATAGTGAAATATGATTACTGCTATATGTATGTTTTTTGTTATCAAGATAATATTTAAATTATTGTATAACTTGACAACAATCGTATTCAAATAAGGAAAATTGATTCAAATTTAGTCCATATGGTAGACGACAATATATATGTTCACATGGTGGAGTAAAATGTTCATATATGATGGAAGATCAAAATGTACGACTACATCAATTATAAACCGCAAGGTCACCTAACGATATATTCAAATTCAACATAACGTGGATTCAAAAATTGAAATTCGAGATCATGGCATCTGTAATCATATAAAAAGGGACATTACTCTTTCTTTGGTGGGAATTGATTTGTTTTTTGTTGTTGTTGAGGGAAGTGCGAATCGATTTGGTACTGTGCAGGGTAATCTTGTTCTCCCGATTTTTTTTACATTTTTCTTGTAGTTTTTTCAATGGCATCTATAGCAATATAGTAAAAGGGGACATGACTCTCTTGTGTCTTGTATGAATTGTTTTTTTACACGTTAAGTTTGTTCTGCCGAACAAGGAATCCGCACCTTGTTATCCCGAAATTTTCAAGCTCGAGTATCTTTTGTCTCACCTGCTTTGAAACTCCTGCTTCTTCAACCCGCGCCGCGCCTTGTTATCCCGAAATTTGGACGCGCGCGAGAACTCCCTCCTCATCCGAAATCGCTCCCGCAGCCCAGACACGCGAAATCCCCCTTCTACCCCTCAGCCGGAAATGAAGCTCCACGTCGCGGTGTCAAAACCGGTGGGGGTACGCTGGTAACTTACCCTACATTTCGGACAAGCGCGTCCCTAAGCTTGGCTCCCCCTCCCCCTTCGCCCCCCCATTCGTACACCGAGGCCGCCAAAACCCGCGAAACCCCACGCTCCTCCGTCGGCCTCCCGACCGCCGCCCAGCCGGAGACTCTTCCCCGACTACGTCGTCCACCGCAACAGCTCGCCGTCCCTCATCCACTGCACCGGATGAGGATCCGTTGTCGATCTCGTCGTCCCGCCGGATCAGCCGCCCCGTCCTCCACCTCCAAGGAGCTGCCCCGACGTTCGCCTCGTCTATCGCGCCACCTCAATCCCCACAGCGCCATCTTGACCTGCCCCACCGGAACCGCAGCACCCTCACCAATTCCTCCGATGAAGCCGAGGCCAACTCGGCGCCACCAAGGAGGTTCTGCACT
This sequence comes from Triticum aestivum, assembly GCF_018294505.1. Lineage (NCBI taxonomy): Eukaryota > Viridiplantae > Streptophyta > Magnoliopsida > Poales > Poaceae > Triticum > Triticum aestivum. The sequence continues at coordinate 319,398,421 of NC_057802.1, read as the reverse complement.
CACCGCTGCATTTTATCTTTTATTCGATCTCACGGGGCTGCCGGTGCTCGATACCGAGCAGACATGGCGTGTCTCCATCGACGGCGCCGTCGCCGGCCACATCATCCACGGCGTCTCTCCCCCATGTCGTTGCTTCCTCGGCGGCGACTTCCACAACGGCACTAGCTGCAGCTGCTCCGGCTCTCGCTCGCGCTGCGGCTCTGTTCTTGCTGTCGGTCACGCTGCTGCACTGCTCCTGCTTTCGTTCGTGCTGCTGCTCTGCTCTTGCTCTCGCTTGCGCTGCTGCTGCTGCACGACCTCCGGCAGCTACAGGAGTTGCTGCTTTAGCACTCGCTCGCGGTGCTACTGCACGACTTGCTCTCTGCTAGTGCGTTCCCTGCTCGAGCGTCTGCTGATTTAGATCACTGCTTCTCTGCTACTAGTGCTCGAACGCCCTAAACATCTATTGCAATGCTCTGTTACTAGTTCAATCAGTTTCGACAGTAAAATTCAGTTTCGACTGTGAAGTTCATTTTCTTCAGTTAAGTTCAGAGTGAACAGTACTTACAGCATCTGTCGGAGCGGCCGTGGCGCGGCTGATGCGTTTTACATCTAGCACTTTTTGGTGATGTATTTTACATCATCTATTGCAGATGATATTAGGGTCCCACTTCAGATTAACGTTGTCTGTCTTGTCATGCTTCAGCCTCGTCGCCGTACACCTTAGCGGAGCTGCTCCAACGACGGAACCGTCCATCACAGCGGAGCAGTACCCTCGGCGCCGTTTCCAGAGGCCTCGGATCTTCTTCCCCGCCTCCGACAGTCACACCAGCATCATCACCATCCTCCACGTCCAACCCAATGATGCTGAGGTCCACAAGGCTATGCCAAAGAGGTTGTACACTCGTCGCATCACTTTGTTTCTCCATTCCTCTGTTCTTCCAATTCATGTGAGCCAAACACCCAGGTTGACTGAAATCCTATGTTTCCAAATGCTCTGTTTTGCACGTGCATTCCTATCCTATTCCTGTGTTTTTCCTGTCCCTGCGTTTATAGAATCCTCCAATTCTAAGGAGCCCTTACAGATTTACTTCATTTTCAGATAGGCGTCAAAGAAAACTCTGTGTGTTATGTCCTGCTCCTGCCGTGCCGTCATCCACCCCACCTGAGGTGCACCATCGACAGAAGCGTTCACTGCAGCAGAGATCCCCCCTGCAGACTTCCTTTCGCCGCCTCAGATCATCTTCCCCGTTGCCGGCAGCCACGCCAACTGCATTACCATCATCGACTGAGCAGATGAACCTGAGGACTACACAGTTCCGGAAGAGAGGTCGCAGTCTTTCGTGTTTGCTTACGTTATACATCGGTTATTATTACCTGCTACTTTATCGTTCAATCTTGAGTTTTGAATTGCCCATGGGTCTCATATCGAGCCAGCAACGAATAGTATCTGTCTACTATCTGGTTCATCTGGGGTCTTCTATGTGGTTCATGTTGGGTGGGCAACAAACAATAGATGATCCATTGTCTATCTTTTTAAACTGAAGCTATAATCTACCTGCTATCATTAGTTTTGGATCCATCCACTCGTTTGCTACCATCAGTCTTGATTTTTGCATGCACCCCTTAGGCCTTACAAAATCTAACTATTTTTTTATTATGCATGTCAGATATTGTACACAATCGTACTGAACATGTAGAGAAAAAGAGAAGACCGTTGCGTGCGAATATAATGTCATGCAGACGCCGCTCCATGGTGGGCGAAGTGCCCCCCCTCCTGCATTTCCAGATTGTATTCCAGAGGAAGATAACTGTTCAGATGGAGATTCAGAAGGAGCCGACCACGCCTGTTTACCACCTGAGGTGTTTGCTCTAACCTGGCATGCTGATGTTGGTCATATCATGCATATGGCGCCTTGCATTGCTTACATTATACATCTTATATGTCATCAGCTTAGTTTAGATTTGCTTTGTGTGAATGCCACCTGTTTGGTTTCTATATCATACTCCCACCATTCCTAAATATTTGTCTTTTTAGAGATTTCAACAAGTGACTACATACGGAACAAAATGAGTGAATCTACACTCTAAAATATGTCTATATACATCCGTATGTGGTAGTCCATTTGAAATCTCTAAAAAGACAAATATTTAGGAACGGAGGGAGTATATGGGAATTATGCAATGCCATCTTCTTTAGCCAGGCATCATATACGTGAATCATGCAATGCCATCCTGTTTAGCCAGTCATCGTATATGTGAATTGTATTGTGCCATATTTTTTTCCATAATGTATTCCATTTGTCAACAATGTTTATACATTCATCTACTCTTCCTGTGCATCAGCCATTTGAGTCGGTCATGGGAAAATCTGGAGTGAAAACAAGGTCTTCTGAGCAGTCAGTGCTACCTGTCGATGCAGATTTCTTGCTGGTTACAGATAGCTCCTCAGAGGAGGATTCAGAGAGAGATGACCAGTCGTATTCCCCCCCCCCCGAGGTGCATGCTCTAACTTGGCTGGGTTATATTGCTCATATCATGCATATGGTGTCTTGCATTGCCATGCCATCTGCTTAGATTAGACATGCTTTGTGTGAATGCCTCCTGTTTGCTTTCTATATCAGATATGTGAATTATGCAATGCCATGTTTTTCAGCCAGTTATCATATATGTGAATTATGCACCGCCATGGAGCCAGGCATCATATATGTGAATTATCTCATGCCATCTTTTTTTCATTACGTATTCCATTTGTCGACAATCTGTGTATATTGAACTACTCTTCATGTGTATCAGCCATTTGAGCCGGTTATGGAAAAATCTGGAGTGAAAACAAGGTCTTCAGAGCAGGCAATGGTACCTGTTGAAGCATATATCTCGATGGTTACAGGGAGCTCCTCAGAGGAGGATTCAGAGACAGATGACCAGTCCTATATCCCACCTGAGGTGTATGCTCTAAGTTGCAATGTTTATATTTCTCATATGATGCATATGGTGTCTTGCATTGCTTAGTTTAGACATCATATGCACAATATTGAATTCTATCTGCTTAGTTTAGAGATCATACATGCGAGTGCCAGCTGCTTAGTATATGAATCAATTATGTCAATTATATCATGCCATCCTGTATACTTAGACAACATGTATGTGAATTATTTCATCCCAACCTATTTTAGAAAGACATCATATAGTTTTGTCATGTCATCCTGTTTAGGTACTCATCATATGTTGAATTATGCCATTATATCCTGTTAAGTTATCCATCATATATCTGAAACTGTGTCATGCTATCCTGTTTAGTTAGGCATCATATATGTGAAATTGTGTCATGCTGTCCTGTTTGGTTAGACAACATATATGTGAATTACCACATCTGTCTATCATACAATGTCTGTACGTTCAATTTCTTTTCTTGTTTATCAGCCATTTGAATTGGAGGGGGTGATGGCAGTATCTAAGGGAGCAAAAACCCGTTCTTCACAAAAGACAGTGCTACCCGTCGATGCAGATAGAACCATGGTTGTACTGGCCCACAAACTAGCCCCACCACACATAATCGAGACTCTTCCAGATTGCACACTTACACCGTTGGGCAGAGAACCAGCTACAACCCATCTAACCGCAACCCCAGCGGATAGTAACCCACTTATAGTTGACAAAGCACCATGTCCACCACAGAGTACCCCCACACGAGCAGTTTGTAAAGCTACTGCAGTGCCCAAAGCACGAAGACCACCACAGCTAACCCAAACTCCACGTTTAAAGCAGAAGAGCAACTGTTCTCAGGTCAGATTCCGTAGCTATGGTCCATACTCCTTTGCTGTTGCATCACTGTATTTACTCATACCAACTACTTTCGAATTTGAAGGATCCAATTGAAACTCCAATGGCGCAACAGGTATGTTTTAAACCTATTTCTTTAACTGGATTGTTGTTCTAACTTCTTGCTCTATGTTGATTTCAGTTTAAGTTGTATAAACAGTTATGTTCTCATGTGATGCACATTACAAGTGCTGCCAATGCTGTGTAGTTTCTCACACTTATATTCTGTCTATGCTGCTGTGTCTTAAAAATATATGAGTTGAACTGTGTCTCTATCTTGATTAGGGAACATAAACTAGAATGATATGGACAATACAGTGACCATAGTACATAGATATATGTTTGTTTCATGCTGTTATCCTGTCCACCTTACTACTGAACCGGTTTACCAAAATGAGTTTCGTATACTACAAGCTAAACCTGTGATGTGTCTGCTTGTTTCTCTTGTAGTATGCAAACAGAATATTGGAGAAGAGCACCCCACTATGCAATGGTAGAGAAAGTAATGCAGATAAGGTTCAAGATAGTGAGACAACCCTGTTGGTCTCCAAGAAAGGTGATAAAAACGATCTTGTAGACAGTGAGAAAACCCCACAGTCCTGCGTTGATGTAGTGTTCGAGTTACTGGCCAGTACCGCTGGCACAAGCTCTTCGAACTCGCTGCCTGAATCACTTCGGCTTCTTCAGTCTCAGCTACAAGCTGAAAGGCATCAGTCAGCTGTGCTGCGGCAAGAAGCCGAAGGACTGAGGAAGTCCCTGCAGAATTCAGATGCGTACTTTCTTGTGCAACAGCAAGCGCTGGAGGATTTAAGCGCCAAACAAGAGAAAGTTAATAAGCTTGCTAAGCATCTTGCCAGCATTATGGGTACCCAGGATATTGTTTCTTGAACTCTTCTGAAGTGGTTTCAGTTCTGGACTTGTTTTGCTGCGGCGTTTATATGCTGCTTTGTTCCCTATATTTGCACTGGTGGCGAACTTTGATGCCCAGTGGATGTAATATGTGTAATAGCCGTGATAGCCTAGCATAAGTTGCTTGCTTATTTATTTCCTTGTTGTCTTGTTTATTTGTTTGCTTGTAGTCAGTGCAGTTCTTTTTCCGCGGTTTGCTAGTGGCTGCAATAACCTATTTTTTAAAACTAGGCCACAATAACCATGGGCTAATATTTACTGTAGTGACACTGGGCCTCCTACGGGCCGTAGAAACAGTGGGCCTTCTACGGGCCGTAGAAACAGTAGGCCTTCTACGGGCCGTAGAAACAATGGGCCTTCTACGGGCCGTAGAAACAATGGGCCTTCTACGGGCCGTATCATCAATGGGCCTTATACGGGCCGTATGATCGATTGGCCAAACATGGGCCAATAACAGGCCGCATTATGGCCGTAAACGGGCTAGAGTTGGAATCGTCCGTTCATGGGCCGACCATAACGGGCCATCGTTAATAGGCCGTATTTGATGACGCTATGAAAACGGCCCAACGTATTAACGGACCACAAACGGGCCGACTGTAACCACGGGCTGAATTTGGCCCACAAGCAGAAAATGACAGTAACGGGCCGTAAGTAAACGAATGCTGGAAATGAGCCCAAGAATAAATGGGCTCTGAGAAGGCCGAAAGATAACATGGGCTGGAAACGGCCCAACGGAATAACGGGCCGTTAATGGGTATAAAGTGATACACTGTTCATTACGGGCCAGTTTCACCACGGGCCGTTAATGGGTGTAAAGTGATACACTGTTCATTACGGGCCAGTTTCACCACGGGCCGTTAATAGGCCAAGAGTTACATAGGGCCTCATATGGGCCGAAAGACGTCATGGGCCATACATGGGCCAGAAGTGAAAACGGGCTGGAATCATATTGGATGGCCCAGATGACGCTACTGGGCCTAATTCGGATAGGGCGTAACGGGCCTTGGGTTAGCGGGCTGTAAATGGGCTATATGCGAACAGGCCGTTAACAGGCTTTCCATGGGCCGGCCCGCCACCTTTTGACCAAGTCAAACGGGCCGGCCTTTTCACAGGAATGGGCCTCTGTTGGGCCGTGCCACGTGTCGACGTATCATAGGCGCCTTCTGTCCAATGAGTGGATGACATCTGTCCCAACGATGAGCCGACACGTGTTTCCTCCAGCCAATGATGATTTTACACGTGGAAAATCCCCATTGGTCGGGGCTGTTAACGGGTTATCGGATCCAAAACCCGACCCGATAGCTTAACGGTGTTCCGTTATGGTGGATGCCACGTGTCAGTCACCCTTGACGAAAGCACTTATGTGACGCGTGATTTATCGTCATGGAAGTGCACACTTCCGTGATGATAATTTTGGTAATGTCATGGAACACTTCTACGACAGCACAGGTATGACTATCTTGATTCTGTCATAAAATCGTCATGGATGTACATGCATGAAAAAAAACGCGACCTACTGTGACAAACACGTATCATCATGGAAGTGTTTTTTTTGTAGTGAGGACTCCCCTCTCCCGGCGCGCCCTACAGGGGCCGGCCGGCCTCCCCCTCCCCTCCTTTATATACGGGGGCAGGGGGCACCCTAGAACACACAAGTTTCTCTTAACCGTGTGCGGTACTCCCCTCCACAGTTACACACCTCGATCATATCATCGCAGTGCTTAGGCGAAGCCCTGCGCCGGTAACTTCATCATCACCGTCGCCATGCCGTCGTGCTGATGGAACTCTCCCTCGTCCTCAACTGGATCAAGAGATCAAGGGACATCATCGAGCTGAACGTGTGCTGAACGTGGAGGCGCCGTACGTTCGGTGCTTGGATTGGTTGGATCGTGAAGACGTTCGACTACATCAACCGCCTTACTAAATGCTTCCGCTTTCGGTCTATGAGGGTATGTGGACACACTCTCCCCGCTCGTTGTTATGCATCTCCCAGATAGATCTTGCGTGATCGTAGGTAAATTTTTTGAAATACTGTGTTCCCCAACACATAGTGTTGCTATGGTTAAAGATATCCTGGTAGAAAGTATTGATGAGCATGTTATTTACTTCTGTGATGAAAGCTGCTAGAGTTGCCAAACCCGATGAAAAATACAAACACAAACCCGTAGTTGGCATGCCTGTTGTCTCAGTTAAAATAGGAGATAATTGTTATCATGGTTTATGTGATTTAGGTGCTAGTGTGAGTGTTATTCCTTTTACCTTACATCAAGAAATTATGAATGACATAGCACCCTCTGAAATAGAGGACATAGATGTTACTATTAAACTTGCTAATAGAGACACCATCACACCACTTGGGATTTTTAGAGGTGTTGAAGTCTTGTGTGGGAAAACAAAATATCCTACTGATTTTCTTCTTCTTGGTACCCCACAAGATGACTTTTGTCCCATTATCTTTGGTAGACCTTTCTTGAACACTGTCAATGCCACTATAGATTGTCATAAACAAACCGTCAGTGTTAGCTTTGGTGATGAGTCTCATGAATTTAATTTCTTCAAGTTTAATAGACAACCTCATAAGAAATAATTACCTAATAAGGATGAAATAATTGGTCTTGCTTCTATTGCCGTACCTCCTACTGATCCACTAGAACAATATTTGCTAGACCATGAAAATGATGCATATGCATGAAAGAAATGAGATAGATAATATCTTCTTTGAACAACGACCTCTGCTTAAACACAATTTGCCTATTGAAACTCTAGGAGGTCCTCCTCCACCTAAAGGTGATCCTGTGTTTGAATTAAAACAATTGCCTGACACTTTGAAGTATGCTTATCTTGATGAGAAAAAGATATATCATGTTATTATTAGTGCTAACCTTTCAGAACATGAAGAAGAAAGATTATTGAAAATTCTGAAGAAGCACCGAGCTACTATTGGATATACTCTTGGTGATCTTAAGGGCATTAGTCCTACTCTCTGTCAGCACAAGATTAATAAGGAACCTGATGTTAAACCCGTTGTTGATCATCAACGACGTTTGAATCCTAAGATGAAAGAAGTTGTAAGAACTGAAATATTAAATCTTCTGGAAGTAGGTATAATCTATCCCATAGCTAATAGTAGATGGGTAAGTCCCGTTCGTTGTGTCCCTAAGAAAGGAGGTACCATTGTTCCTAATGATAAGAATGAACTTATTTCGCAAAGAATTGTTACTAGCTATAGAATTGTAATTGATTTTAGAAAATTAAATAAAGCAACTAGAAAAGATCATTACCCTTTGCCTTTTCTTGATCAAATGTTAGAAAGACTATCTGAGCACACACACTTTTGTTTTCTCGATGGATATTTTGTTTTTTCTCAAATACCTGTTTCACAACCTGATCAAGAGAAATCCACATTTACTTGTCCTTTTGGAACTTATGCTTATAGACATATGCCTTTTGGTTTATGTAATGCACCTGCTACCGTTGAAAGATGTATTATTGCTATATTCTCTGATTTTTATGAAAAGATTGTTGAGGTTTTCGTGGATGATTTTTCTGTTTATGGAACTTCTTTTGATGATTGCTTGAGCAACCTTGATCGGGTTTTGCAGAGATGTGAGCAAACTAATCTTGTCTTGAATTGGGAGAAGTGCCACTTTATGGCTAATGAAGGTATTGTCTTGGGGCATAAAATTTCGGAATGAGGTGTTGAGGTGGATAAAGCTAAAGTTGATGCAATTGAGAAAATGCCATGTCCGAGAGATATTAAAGGTATTCGTAGTTTCCTTGGTCATGCTGGTTTATATAGGAGATTTATTAAAGACTTCTCTAAAATTTATAGGCCTCTTACAAATCTTTTACAAAAGGATGTTCCATTTGTTTTTTATGATGATTGTGTAGAAGCCTTTGAAACACTTAAGAAAGCCTTAATTTCTGCACCTATTGTTGAACCACCTGATTGGAACTTGCCTTTTGAAATTATGTGTGATGCTAGTGATTATGTTGTTGGTGCTGTTCTAGGACAAAGAGTTGATAAGAAATTAAATGGTATCCATTATGATAGCAAAACTCTAGACAGTGCCCAAAGAAATTATGCTACTACCAAAAAGAATTTTTAGCAGTTGTGTTTGCTTGTGATAAATTCAGATATTACATTGTTGATTCTAAAGTTATTGTTCACATCGATCATGCTGCTATTAAGTATCTTATGGAAAAGAAAGATGCTAAACCTAGACTCATTAGGTGGGTTCTCTTGCTATAAGAATTTGATTTGCATATTACTAATAGGAAAGGAGCTGAGAATCCCGTAGCTGATAACTTGTCTAGGTTAGAGAATATCCTTGATGACCCACTACCTATTGATGATAGTTTTCTTGATGAACAATTAGCTGCAATAAATGTTTCTCATAACACTCCTTGGTATGCTGACTATGCTAATTACATTGTTGCTAAATACATACCACCTAGTTTCACATACCAACGAAAGAAAAAATTCTTCTATGATTTAAGACATTACTTTTGGAAAGACCCACATCTTTATAAAGAATGAGTAGATGGTATTATTAGACGTTGTGTACCTGAGCATGAACAGGGACAAATCCTAGGGAAATGTCACTCCGAAGCTTATGGAGGCCATCATGCGGGAGATAGAACTGCTCACAAGGTATTGCAATCTTGTTTTTTGCCTACCCTCTCCAAGGATGCCCGTAAGTTTGTTTTATCTTGTGATGAATGCCAAAGAATTGGTAATATTGGTAAGCGTCAAGAAATGCCTATGAACTATTCACTTGCTGTTGAACCATTTGATGTTTGGGGTTTTGATTACATGGGACCTTTTCCTTCCTCTAATGGGTATACTCATATTTTAGTTGCTGTTGATTATGTTACTAAGTGGGTAGAAGCTATTCCAACTAGTAGTGCTGATCACAACACTTCCATTAAAATGCTTAAAGAAGTTATTTTCCCAAGGTTTGGAGTCCCTAGATATTTAATGATTGATGGTGGTTCACACTTTATTCATGGTGCTTTCCGAAAAATGCTTGCTAAATATGATGTTAACCATAGAATTGCATCACCCTATCATCCTCAATCTAGTAGTCAAGTTGAACTTAGCAATAGAGAAATAAAATTAATATTACAAAAAATTGTTAATAGGTCCCGAAAGAATTGGTCTAAGAAATTGGATGGTGCACTTTGGGCCTACAGAACAGCATATAAAAATCCTATGGGTATGTCTCCCTATAAAATGGTTTATGGAAAAGCTTGTCATTTGCCTCTCAAGTTAGAACATAAAACATATTGGGCAATTAAAGAACTCAACTATGATTTCAAACTTGCCGGTGAAAAGAAGTTATTTGATATTAGTTCACTAGATGAATGGAGAACCCAAGGCTATGAAAATGCCAAGTTATTTAAAGAAAAAGTTAAAAGATGGCATGATAAAAGAAACCAAAAGCAGGAATTCAAAGTTGATGTATATGTTCTTTTGTACAACTCTCGTTTCAGATTCTTTGCAAGAAAGCTCCTCTCTAAATGGGAAGGACCATATATTATCGAAGAGGTTTATCGCTCTGGAGCCATCAAAATAAATAACTCCGAAGGTACTAACCCGAAGGTTGTCAATGGGCAAAGAATTAAACACTATATCTCAGGTATTCCTATTAATGTTGAAAGCAATATTATCCAAACAATGACACCGGGGAACACATAAAAGAAACCTTCCGGAACACCCCAGAATAACCGAAAAAGAGGAGGTATGTGATATGGTAAGTAAACGGACTCCAAAAAATCCACAAAAATATTTTCTATCAGTTTTGGAATACTTTAAAAATTAGGAAAATAATAAACAACCAGGAAGGCACCCGAGGGGGGCACAAGACACCAGGGCGCGCCTGGGCCCCCTGGCGCGCCCAGGTGGATTGTGCCCACCTCGGGAACCTTCCGGACTTAGTTTTTCTCCCGTTTGCTTGTTTTCCAAGATAAAAAATCTTTCTATCATTTGATCAATAAAAGGTAGAGGGTAATGGTCTTTTCTAGTAGCTTTATATAATTTTCTAAAATCAATTACCATTCTATAGCCAGTGACAATTCTTTGTGGAATAAGTTCATTTTATCATTAGGACCAACAGTAATACCTCCCTTCTTAGGGACACAATGAACAAGACTTGCCAATCTATTATCAGTTATAGGATAAATTATACCTGCTTCCAGAAGCTTCAGTATTTCAGTTCTTACCACTTCTTTCATTTTAGGATTTAAACGTCGTTGGTGATCAACAACGGGTTTAGCATGAGGTTCCATATTAATTTTGTGCTGACAGGGAGTGGGACTAACGCCCTTTAAATCATCAAGAGTATACCCAATAGCAGCTCGGTGCTTCTTCAGAACCTTCAATAATCTTTCTTCTTCATGTTCTGAAAGGTTAGCACTAATAATAACATGATATATCTTTTTCTCATCAAGATAAGCATATTTCAAAGTGTCTAGCAATTGTTTTAATTTAAACACAGGATCACCTTTAGGTGGAGGAGGACCTCCTAGAGTTTCAATAGGCAAATTGTGTTTAAGTAGAGGACGTTGTTCAAAGAAAAATCTTATCTATTTCATTCCTTTCATGCATATGCATATCATTTTCATGGTCTAGAAAATATTGTTCTAGTGGATCAGTAGGAGGTATGGCAATAGAAGCAAGACCTATATTTCATCCTTACTAGGCAATTCTTTCTTGTGATGCTTTCCACTAAACTTAGAAAAATTAAACTCACGAGACTCATCACCAGAACTTACACCGACAGTTTGCTTCTTACAATCTATTTTAGCATTGACGGTGTTCAAGAAAGGTCTACCAAAGATAATGGGACAGAAGTCATCTTGTGGGGAACCAAGAACAAGAAAATTAGTAGGATATTTTATTTTCCCACACAAGACTTCAACATCTCTAACAATCCCAACTGGTAATATAGTATCTCTATTGGCAAGCTTAATAGTAACATCAATATCTTCTATCTCAGCAGGTGCAATATCATTCATAATTTCTTGATATAAGGTAAAAGGAATTGCACTCACACTAGCACCCACATCACATAAGCTATGATAACAATGATATCCTATTTTAATAGAAACAACAGGCATGCCAACAACAGGTCTATGTTTATCCTTAATATCTGGTTTAGCAATCCTAGAAGCTTCATCACAGAAATAAATAACATGCCCATCTATATTAGCAAGTTTAATAGTGATATCTATGTCTTCTATTTTAGCGGGTGCTATATCATTCATAATTTCTTGATATAAGGTAAAAGGAATAGCACCCACGCTAGCACCTATGTCACATAAACCATGATAACAGTGATCTGTTTTAACTAAGACAACAGGCATGCCAACAATAGGTCTATGTTTATCTTTTTCATCAGGTTTGGCAATTCTAGCAGTTTCATCACAGAAGTAAATAACATGCCCATCTATATTTTCAACCAGGAGATCTTTAACCATAGCAACACTAGGTTCTACCTTGATTTGTTCAGAAGGTTTAGGTGTTGTAATATAGCTTTTATTGACCACAGTTGAAACTTTAGCATGTTCCTTTATCGTAACAAGGAAAGGTGATTTTTTAATATAAGCAGTAGGAACAACTGGACCAACATTATAGATAAGTTTCATCTTTAGTTATTGCCGGTTCTTTAATTTCTTCTTTAATAGGTGGGTGATATTTAAACCACTTCTCCTTAGGGAGATCAACATGAGTAGCAAATGATTCATAAAAGGAGGCTACTATCTCAGAGTCAAATCCATATTTAGTGCTAAACTTTTGAAAAGCATTGGTATTCATAAAAGATTTAACACAATCATACTTAAGCTTAATACCTAACTCTTTACCTTCTCGAGTTCCCAATCTTCAGAGTTGTGTTTAATTCTTTCTAAAAGATCCCACCGGAAGTCAATAGTCTTCTTCATAAAGGAACCAGTACAAGAAATATCGAGCATGGATCGATCATCATGAGAAAGCCGAGCATAAAAATTCTGAATAATAATTTCTCTTGAGACCTCATGATTGGGGCATGAATATAACATTAACTTAAGCCTCCCCCAAGCTAGAGCGATACTTTCTCCTTCACGAGGCCAAAAATTATATATGTATTTCTGATCACGATGAACTAGATGCATAGGATAATTTTTTTGGTGAAACTCCAATTTCAATCGATTCTAATTCCAAGATCCAATATCATCGCATAGCCTATACCATGCCAATGCTTTTCCCTTCAAAGATAAAGGGAAAACCTTCTTCTTAGCTTCATCTCCGGGTAAACCTGCAAGCTTAAATAATCCACAAATTTCATCCACATATATCAAGTGCATATCAGGATGTTCGGTTCCATCTCCTGCATAAGGATCAGCTAGTAGTTGTTCTATCGTACCCGAAGGAATTTCATAACCAATATTTTTAGTAGGTGCAGTAGGTTGAGGGGAAACTAATTGTGGTTCCGGTCGAGGTGAAGATACCCCGAACAAACCCCTCAAAGGATTGTTCCCCATAGTAACAAGTGACAGTAAATTTCAGCACATAGTAATAATTTTTCCTTACCAAGAGCGCTTCACTCCCCGGCAACGGCACCAAAAAAGAGCCTTGATGACCCACAAGTATATGGGATCAATCTTAGTCCTTTCAATAAGTAAGAGTATCGAACCCAATGAGGAGCAGAAGGAAATGACAAGTAGTTTTCAGCAAGGTATTCTTTGCAAGCACTGAAATTATAAGTAACGAGTAGTTTGATAGCAAGATAATTTGTAACGAGCAAGTAACAGTAACGGTAACAAAAGTGCAGCAAGGTAGCCCAATCTAATTGAGGCAAAGGACAGGCCAAAACGGTTTCTTATGATAAGCAAAGCGTTCTTGAGGGTACATGGGAATTTCATCTAGTCACTTTCATCATGTTGGTTTGGTTTGTGTTCGCTACTTTGATAATTTGATATGTGGGTGTGCTACTTCTTGAGCTTGCGTTGGTTTTTTCCTTTGAAGAGGAAAGGGTGATGCAGCAAAGTAGAGTAAGTATTTCCCTCAGTTTGAAAACCAAGGTATCAATCCAGTAGGAGACAACGAACAAGTCACCGAATACCTGCACAAACAATCAACAACATGCACCCAACGCGATAAAGCGGTTGTCAATCCCTTCACGGTTACTTGCAAAAGTGAGATATGATAGAGATAGATAAACGGTAAAGTAAATATTTTTGGTATTTTTGGTTTATAGATCGGAAAGTAAAAGATTCCAAAGGAAGTAAATTGGAAACTAAAATTGTAGATCAGAAACTTATATGATGGAAAATAGACCCGGGGGCCATAAGTTTCACTAGAGGCTTCTCTCAAGATAGAAAATAGTACGACGGGTGAACAAAGTACTGCCGAGCAATTGATAGAAAAGCGCAAAGTTATGACGATATATAAGGCAATGATCATGAACATAGGCATCACGTCCGTGTCAAGTAGACCGACTCCTGCCTGCATCTACTACTATTACTCCACACATTGACCGACTCCTGCCTGCATCTAGAGTATTAAGTTCATGAAGAACAGAGTAATGCATTAAGTAAGATGACATGATGTAGAGGAATAAACTCAAGCAATATGATGTAAACCCCATCTTTTTATCCTTGATGGCAACAATACAATACGTGCTTGCTGCCCCTACTGTCATCGGGAAAGGACATCGCAAGATTGAACCCAAAGCTAAGCACTTCTCCCATTGCAAGAAAAACCAATCTAGTTGGCCAAACCAAATCGATAGTTCGAAGAGACTTGCAAAGATATCAAATCATGCATATAAGAATTCAGAGAAGATTCAAATCATATTCATAGATAAACTGGTCATAAATCCACAATTCATCGGATCTCGGCAAACACACCACAAAAAAGTATTACATCGAATAGATCTCCAAGAACATCGAGGAGAACATGGTATTGAGAATCAAAGAGAGAGAAGAAGCCATCTAGCTACTAGGTATGGACCCGTAGGTCTGTGGTAAACTACTCACGCTTCATCGGAAGGGCAATGGTGTTGATGTAGAAGCCCTCCGTGACCGAATCCCCCTCCGATAGGATGCCGGAAAAGGCCCCTAGAAGGGATCTCACAGGTACATAAGGTTGCGGTGGTGGAAAAGTGTTTTCGTGGCTCTCTCTGTTGGTTTTTGGGATATATGAAAATATATAGGCGAAGAAACTAGGTCGGTGGAGTCACGAGGGGCCCACAAGGGTGGGGGCGCGCCCTTCGTCCTTGTGGCCACCTCGTGGATTCTCTGACTTGCACTCCAAGTCCTCTGGATGTCCTCTGGTCCAAGAAAATCATCGCGAAAGTTTTATTCCGTTTGGTATTCCTTTTCTGCGAAACTCTAAAACAAGGAAAAAACAGAAATTGGCACTCGGCTCTAGGTTAATAGGTTAGTCCCAAAAATATATATAAAATAGCATATTAATGCATATAAAACATCCAAAACAGATAATATAATAGCATGGAACAATCAAAAATTATAAATACGTTGGAGACGTATCAAGCATCCCCAAGCTTAATTCCTGCTCGTCCTCGAGTAGGTAAATGATAAAAGCAGAATTTTTGATGTGGAATGCTACCTAACATATTTATCCATGTAATTTCTTTATTGTGGCATGAATGTTCAGATCCGAAAGATTCAAAACAAAAGTTTAATATTGACATAAAAATAATAATACTTCAAGCATACTAACAAGGCAATTATGTCTTCTCAAAATAACATAGCCAAAGAAAGCATATCCCTACAAAATCATATAGTCTGGCTATACTCCATCTTCATCACACAAAATATTTAAATCATGCACAATCCCGATGACAAGCCAAGCAATTGTTTCATACTTTTGATGTTCTCAAACTTTTTCAACTTTCACGCAATACATGAGCGTGAGCCACGGACATAGCACTATATATAGGTGGAATAGACGGTGGTTGTGGAGAAGACAAAAAGGAGGAGATAGTATCGCATCAGCTAGGCGTATCAACGGGCTATGGAGATGCCCATCAATAGATATCAATGTGAGTGAGTAGGGATTGCCATGCAATAGATGCACTAGAGCTATAAGTTTATGAAATCTCAAAAAAACTAAGTGGGTGTTCATCCAACTTGCTTGCTCACGAAGACCTAGGGCAATTTGAGGAAGCCCATCATTGAAATATACAAGCCAAGTTCTATAATGAAAAATTCCCACTAGTATATGAAAGTTACAATATAGGAGACTCTCTATCATGAAGATCATGGTGCTACTTTGATGCACAAGTGTGGTAAAAGGATAGTAACATTACCCCTTCTCTCTTTTCTATAATGTATTATTATTATTTTTAATTTGGGCCTTCTCTCATTTTTTTGGGCCTCTTTTTTTTCGTTCGGAGTCTCATCCTGACTTGTGGGGGAATCATAGTCTCCATCATCCTTTCCTCACATGGGACAATGCTCTAATAATGAAGATCATCACACTTTTATTTACTTACAACTCAAGAATTACAACTCGATACTTAGAACAAAATATGACTCTATATGAATGCCTTCGGCGTATCGGGATGTGCAATGAATCAAGAGTGACATGTATGAAAGAATTATGAACAGTGGCTTCGCCACAAATACAATGTCAACTACATGATCATGCAAAGCAATATGACAATGATGGAGCGTGTCATAATGAACGGAACGGTGGAAGGTTGCATGGCAATATATATCGGAATGGATATGGAAATGTCATAATAGGTAGGTATGGTGGCTATTTTGAGAAGGTATATGGTGGGTTTATGGTACCGGCAAAAGTTGCGCGGCACTAAGGGTGAGAGTGCGTATAATCCATGGACTCAACATTAGTCATAGAGAACTCATATACTTATTGCAAAAATCTATTAGTTATCGAAACGAAGTACTACGCGCATGCTCCTAGGGGGATAGATTGGTAGGAAAAGACCATCGCTCGTCCCCGACCGCCACTCATAAGGAAGACAATCAATAAATAAATCATGCTCCGACTTCATTGTTGGGGAACGTAGTATTTCAAAAAATTTGCCTACGATCATGCAAGATCTATCTAGGAGAAGCATAGCAACGAGCGGGGAGAGTGTGTCCATGTACCCTCGTAGACCGAAGGCTGAAGCGTTTAGTAACGTGGTTGATGTAATTGAACGTCTTCGCAATCCAACTGATCCAAGCACCGAACATATGTCACCTCCGCGTTTAGCACACGTTCAACTCGATGACGTCCCTCGAGCTCTTTATCCAGTTGAGGCCGAGGGAGAGTTTCGTCAGCACGACGGCGTGGCGACGGTGATGATGAATTTACCAGCGCAGGGCTTCGCCTAAGCACTATGATGATATGACCGAGCTGTGTAACTGTGGAGGGGGGCACCGCACACGGCTAAGAGATTGTATGTTGTGCCTTTAGGGTGCCCCCTGCCCCTGTATATAAAGGAGGGGAGGAGGAGGCCGACCAACAAGGGGCGAGCCAGGGAGAAGGGAGTCCTACTAGGACTCCAGTCCTAGTAGGATTCGGGCCCACCCTTTTTTCCTTCTACCGGAGGGGGAAAAGGGAAAGGAGAGGGAGTAGGAGAAGGAAAGGGGGTGGCGCCCCCTTCCCAAGTCCAATTCGGCCTCCTCCCTTGTGGGGGCGCACCAGCCCCTTGTGGGCTGGTTAGCCTCCCTCCTATGGCCCATAAGGCCCATATCTTTCCCCGGGGGGTTCCGGTAACCCCTCCGTTACTCCGGTATGTACCCGATACACTCCGGAACCCTTCCGGTGTCCAAATACTACCTTCAAATATACCAATCTTTACCTCTCGACCATTTAGAGACTCCTCGTCATGTCCGTGATATCATCCGGGATTCCGAACGACCTTCGGTCATCAAATCACATAAACTCATAATACAAATCGTCATCGAACGTTAAGCGTGCGGATCCTACGGGTTCAAGAACTATGTAGACATGACCGAGACACATCTCTGGTCAATAACCAATAGCGGAACCTGGATGCTCATATTGGCTCCTACATATTCTACAAATATCTTTATCGGTCAAACCGTATAACAACATATGTTATTCCCTTTGTCATCGGTATGTTACTTGCCCGAGATTCGATCGTCGGTATCATCATACCTAGTTCAATCTCGTTACCGGCAAGTCTCTTTACTCGTTCCGTAATGCATCCTCCCGTAACTAACTCATTAGTCACATTGCTTGCAAGGCTTATAGTGATCCGAGAGGACCTAGAGATACCTCTCCGATACACGGAGTGACAAATCCTAATCTTGATCTATGCCAACCCAACAAACACCTTAGGAGACACCTGTAGAGCATCTTTATAATCACCCAGCTACATTGTGACGTTTGATAGCACACAAGGTGTTCCTCCGGTATTCGGGAGTTGCATAATCTCATGGTCAGAGCAACATGTATAAGTCATGATGAAAGCAATAGCAATAAAACTAAACGATCATTATGCTAAGCTAACAGATGGGTCTTGTCCATCACATCATTCTCTAATGATGTGATCCCGTTGATCAAATGACAACACATCTCTATGGTCAGGAAACTTAACCATCTTTGATTAACGAGCTAGTCAAGTAGAGGCATACTAGGGACACTCTGTTTTGTCTATGTATTCACACATGTACTGAGTTTCCTGATAATACAATTCTAGCATGAATAATAAACATTTATCATGATATAATGAAACATAAATAATAACTTTATTATTGCCTATAGGGCATATTTCCTTCATTCATCACATAACGGTTCACCATACGTGCATGCTACGGGAATCAAAAACTTTAACACAAGTATTTCTCAAATTCACAATCACTTACTAGCATGACTCTAATATTACCATCTTCATATCTCAAAACAATAATAAGGAATCAAACTTCTCATAGTATTCAATGCACTTTATATGAAAGTTTTTATTATATCCCTCTTGGATGCCTATCATATTAGGACTAAATTTATAACCAAAGAAAATTACCATGCTGTTTAGAGACTCTCAAAATAATATAAGTGAAGCATGAGAGTTCATCAATTTCTATAAAATAAAACCACCGTCGTGCTCTAAAAAGATATAAGTGAAGCACTAGAGCAATATTGCCTTGATCAAAAGATATAAGTGAAGCACATAGAGTATTCTAATAAATCACGATTCATGTGTGTCTCTCTCAAAAGGTGTGTACAGCAAGGATGATTGTGGCAAATTAAAAAGAAAAGACTCAAATCATACAGGACGCTCCAAGCAAAACACATATCATCTGGTGAATAAAAATATAACCTAAAGTAAAGTTACCGATAGACAAAGACGAAAGAGGGGATGCCTTTCGGGGCATCCCCAATCTTAGGCTCTTGGTTGTCCTTGAATATTACCTTGGGGTGCCTTAGGCATCCCCAAGCTTAGGCTCTTGCCACTCCTTATTCCATAGTCCATCAAATCCTTACCCAAAACTTGAAAACTTCACAACACAAAACTCAACAGAAAATTTCATAAGCTCTGTTAGTATAAGAAAATAAATCACCACTTTTGGTACGGTTGTGAACTCATTCTTTATTTATATTAGTGTAATATCTACTGTATTCCAACTTTTCCATGGTTCATACCCCCGATACTAGCCATAGATTCATCAAAATAAGCAAACAACACATAGAAAACAGAATCTGTCAAAAACAGAACAGTCTGTAGCAATCTGAATAGTTCGAATACTTCTGTAACTCCAAAAATTCTGAAAAATTAGGACAATAGAGGAAATTTGTATATCAATCTTGTGTAAAACATTCAGAATTTTATCACGCATCTGTGATTTTAATAAATTCTGGGACTAGGCACAAAAGTTTCTGTTTTTCAGCAAGATCAAATCAACTATCACCGTAAGCTATCCCAAAGGTCTTACTTGGCACAAACACTAATTAAAGCACAAAACCAAATTTAAACAGAGGCTAGATGAAATATTTATTGTAAAACAGAACCTAAAAAGCAAAAACAAAAAATAAAATTGGGTTGCCTCCCAACAAGCACTATTGTTTAACGCCCATAGCTAGGCATAAAACACGAATAGATCTTAGTATTATCATCTTTGGCATGCAATCCATAAGTGGCTCTCATAATATATTCATAAGGCAATTTAATTTTCTTTCTTAGAAAGTGTTCCATACCTTTCCTTAATGGAAATTGAAATCTAATGTTTCCTTCTTTCATATCAATAATTGCACCAATCGTTCTAAGGAAAGGTCTACCAAGAATAATAGGACACGTAGGATTGCAATCTGTATCAAGAACAATGAAATCTACGGGCACATAATTCCTATTTGCATCAATAAGAACATCATTAATCCTTCCCATATGCTTCTTAATAGTGGAATCTGCAAGACGCAAATTTAAAGAACAATCATCAAATTCACAGAAACCTAGCACATCACATAGAGTTTTTGGAATCGTGGAAACACTAGCACCCAAATCACACAAAGCATGGCATTCACAATCTTTGATCTTAATCTTAATAGTAGGTTCCCACTCATCATAAAGTTTTCTAGGGATTGAAACTTCCAATTCAAGATTTTCTTCGAAAGATTGCATCATGGCATCAACAATATGTTTAGTAAAGGCTTTGTTTTGATTATAAGCATGAGGAGAATTCAACATGGATTGCAACAAGGAAATACAATCTATTAAAGAACAATTATCACAATTAAATTCCTTGAAATCCAAAAGAGTGGGTTCATTGCTAATTAAAGTTTTGACCTCTCCAATCCCACTTTTATCAATTTTTGCATCAAGATCTAAAAGCTCCAATCATTGGGACGCCTTTTAACTAAAGTTGACTCATCTCCAGTCCTATCTTTACCAAGATTTATATTGGAAAACAAAGATTAAATAGGAGTCACATCAATCACTTTAAGATCTTCATCATTATTTTCACGGAAACTAGAAGAACACGCTTTTATAAACCAATCTTTTTTAGCACGCATCTTAGCGGTTCTTTCCTTGCACTCATCAATGGAAATTCTCATAGCTTTGAGAGACTCATTAATATCATGATTGGGTGGAATAGACCTAAGTTCAAAGAATCAACATCAAGAGAAATTCTGTCCACGTTCCTAGCCAAATCATCAATCTTGAGCAATTTTTCTTCAATCAAAGCATTGAAATTCTTTTGCGAACTCATAAATTCTTTAACACTATTCTCAAAATCAGAGGGCATCTTATTATAATTTACATAAGAATGGTTGTAGTAATTACCATAATTATTAAAGGAATTACTAGGAAACGGTCTAGGATTAAAATTACCTCTATACGCGTTATTACCAAAATTGTTCCTACCAACAAAATTCACATCCATAGATTCATTATTACTCTCAACCAAAGTAGACAAAGGCATATCATTAGGATCAATAGGAGTACTATTGCTAGCAAATAATTTCATAACCTCATCCATCTTTCCACTCAAAACATTAATCTCTTCAATCGCATGCACTTTTTTATTAGTGGAAGATCTTTCGGTATGCCATTGAGAATAATTAACCATAATATTATCTACGAGTTTAGTAGCTTCTCCTAAAGTAATTTCCATAGAAGTACCTCCCACGGCCGAATCTAAAAGATTTCTAGAGGCAAAATTCAATCCGGCATAAATTTTTTGTATAATCATCCACAAATTCAAACCATGCGTAGGGCAATTTCGTATCATCAATTTCATCCTCTCCCAAGATTGTGCAACATGTTCATGATCAAGTTGCTTAAAATTCATAATATCGTTCCTAAGGGAGATGATCTTAGCGGGAGGAAAATACTTGGAAATAAAAGTATCTTTACACTTATTCCATGAATCAATACTATTTTTAGGCAAAGATGAAAACCAAGTCTTAGCACGATCTCGAAGCGAGAACAGAAATAGCTTCAGTTTAACAATATCATTATCCACATATTTTTTCCTTTGCATATCACAAAAATCAACGAAATTGTTTAGATGGGATGCAGCATCCTCACTAGGAAGGCCGGAAAATTGATCTTTCATAACAAGATTCAGCAAAGCGGCATTAATTTCACAAGATTCCGCATTAGTAGAGGGAGCAATCGGAGTAATAATAAAATCATTGTTGTTGGTATTGGAAAAGACACACAATTTGGTATTCTCTTGAGTCATCGTGACAAAGCAAGCAATCCAACACACTAGCACACAGAAAGCAAGCGAAGAAGACGAACGGAAGAGGGGCGAAGAAAAGGCAAATCTTTTCGCAAATCATTTTAGAAGTGGGGGAGAGGAAAACGAGAGGCGAATGGCAAATAATGTAATGCAAGAGATGAGAGCTTATGATGGGTACTTGGTATGTCTTGACTTGGCGTAGATCTCCTCGGCAACGGCGCCAGAAATTCTTCCTGCTACTTCTTGAGCTTGCGTTGGTTTTTCCCTTGAAGAGGAAAGGGTGATGCAGCAAAGTAGAGTAAGTATTTCCCTCAGTTTGAGAACCAAGGTATCAATTCAGTAGGAGACAACGAACAAGTCACTGAATACCTGCACAAACAAACAACAACTTGCACCCAACGCGATAAAGGGGTTGTCCATCCCTTCACGGTTACTTGCAAAAGTGAGATCTGATAGAGATAGATAAACGGTAAAGTAAATATTTTTGGTATTTTTGGTTTATAGATCGGAAAGTAAAAGATTGCAAAGGAAGTAAATTGGAAACTAAAATTGTAGATCGGAAACTTATATGATGGAAAATAGACCCGGGGGCCATAGGTTTCACTAGAGGCTTCTCTCAAGATAGAAAATATTACGATGGGTGAACAAATAACTGCCGAGCAATTGATAGAAAAGCGAAAAGTTATGACTATATCCAAGGCAATGATCATGAACATAGGCATCATGTCTGTGTCAAGTAGACCGACTCCTGCCTGCATCTACTACTATTACTCCACACATCGACCGACTCCTGCCTGCATCTACTACTACTACTCCACACATCGACCGACTCCTGCCTGCATCTAGAGTATTAAGTTCATGAAGAACAAAGTAACGCATTAAGTAATATGACATGATGTAGAGGAATAAAATCAAGCAATATGATGTAAACCCCATCTTTTTATCCTCGATGGCAACATTACAATACGTGCCTTGATGCCCCTACTGTCACTTTGAAAGGACACCGCAAAATTGAACCCAAAGCTAAGCACTTCTGCCATTGTAAGAAAAACCAATCTAGTTGGCCAAACCAAATCGATAGTTCGAAGAGACTTGCAAAGATATCAAATCATGCATATAAGAATTCAGAGAAGATTCAAATAATATTCATATATAAACTGATCATAAATCCACAATTCATCAGATCTCGGCAAACACACCGTAAAAAAGTATTACATCGAATAGATCTCCAAGAACATCGAGGAGAACATGGTATTGAGAATCAAAGAGAGAGAAGAAGCCATCTAACTACTAGCTATGGACCCGTAGGTCTGTGCTAAACTACTCACGCTTCATCGGAAGGGCAATGGTGTTGATGTAGAAGTCCTCCGTGATCGAATCCCCCTCCGGCAGGACACCAAAAAGGCCCCTAGATGGTATCTCATGGGTACAGAACGTTGTTGTTGTGGAAAAGTGTTTTCGTGGATCTCTCTGCTGGTTTTGGATATATGAGAATATATAGGCGAAGAAACTAGGTCGGTGGAGTCACGAGGGGCCCACAAGGGTGGTGGGCACGCCCTACACCCCTGGGCGCCCCCTCCATCCTTGTGGTCGCCTCTTGGCTTCTCTGACTTGCACTCCAAGTCCTCTGGATGTCTTTTGGTCCAAGAAAAATCATCGCGAAAGTTTTATTCCGTTTGGACTCCGTTTGGTATTCCTTTTCTACGAACCTCTAAAACAAGGAAAAAACAGAAACTGACACTGTGCTCTAGGTTAATAGGTTAGTCCCAAAAATAATATAAAATAGCATATTAATGCATATAAAACATCCAAAACAGATAATATAATAGCATGGAACAATCAAAAATTATAGATACGTTGGAGACGTATCAGGGTGGACCGGTGCTTAGGTGTTGTTCTTACTTGAACAACCCTCCTACTTATGATTAACCCCCTCGCAAGCATCCGCAACTACGAGAAAAGTATTAAGAATAAATTCTAACCATAGCATTAAACTTTTGGATCCAAATCAGTCCCTTACGGAATAGCGCATAAACTAGGGTTTAAGCTTATGTCACTCTCGCAACCCATCATCTAATAACTACTCCACAATGCATTCCCTTAGACCCAAATATGGTGAAGTGTCATGTAGTCGACGTTCACATGACACCACTAAGAGAATCACAACATACATACTATCAAAATATCGAACACATATCAAGTTCACATGATTACTTGCAACAAGATTTCTCCCGTGAGACGCCCCCGATTCAATCGTACACTAATCATACACGCAAATGTGTACGATCAAGATCGAGGACTCACGGGAAGATATCACAACACAACTCTAGACACAAATTAAAATAAAAAAGCTTTATATTACAAGCCAGGGGCCTCGAAGGCTCGAATACATAAGCTCGAAAACACAAGATTCAGCGGAAGCAATAATATCTGAGTACAGACATAAGTTAAACAAGATTGCCTTAAGAAGGCTAGCACAAAAGTAGCAACGATCGAAAAGGCAAGGCCTCCTGCCTGGGACCTCCTAACTACTCCTCGAAGCTGAACTCCACGTAGAATCATCCTCGGGATCTCTAGCTCATGGACTCTAGCATCTGGTTGCGACAACCAGGTATAGAAAGGGGAAAAGAGGGAGAAAACCAACCGTGAGTACTCATCCAAAGTACTCGCAAGCAAGGAGCTACACTACATATGCATGGGTATATGTGTAAAGGGCCATATCGGTGGACTGAACTGCAGAATGCCAGAATAAGAGGGGGATAGCTAATCCTGTCGAAGACTACGCTTCAGGCCACCTCCATCTTGCAGCATGTAGAAGAGAGTAGATGGTAAGTTCACCAAGTAGCATAGCATAATCCTACCCGGCGATCCCCTCCTCGTCGCCCTGTTAGAGAGCGATCACCGGGTTATATCTGGCACTTGGAAAGGTGTGTTTTATTAAGTATCCGGTTCTAGTTGTCATAAGGTCAAGGTACAACTCCGGCTCATCCTTTTACCGAGGGACACGGCTATTCGAATAGATAAACTTCCCTGCAGGGGTGCACCACATAACCCAACACGCTTGATCCCATTTGGCCGGACACACTTTCCTGGGTCATGCCCGGCCTCGGAAGATCAACACGTCGCAGCCCCACCTAGGCACAACAGAGAGGTCAGCACGCCGGTCTAAAATCCTATGGCGCAGGGGTCTGGGCCCATCGCCCATTGCACACCTGCACGTTGCGAGGGCGGCCGGAAGCAGACCTAGCCTAGCAGGCGTTCCAGTCCAATCCGGCGCGCGCCGCTCAGTCGCTGACGTCACGAAGGCTTCGGCTGATACCACGACGTCGAGTGCCCATAACTGTTCCCGCGTAGTTGGTTAGTGCGTATAGACCAAATGGCCAGACTCAGATCAAATACCAAGAACTCGTTAAGCGTGTTATTTGATGCAACCGCGGACACCGACCAGGGTCAGGCCCACCTCTCACCTAGGTAGTCTCAACCTGCCCTGTCGCTCCGCCACAAAGATCCACCCAGAGGGCCGTCGAGACAAAGGTCCTTTCAGCTCCCAATCCTTGAATCACTCGCGGGTACTCCTCGAGCCGACCCGACTTTAGTCACCACATGTATCATGTATAAAGTATATAAGTATATACCCGTGATCACCGCCCAAGTGATCATGGCCCGATAGTATAGCACAGCAGACGGACAAGAATGTAGGGCCACTGATGGAAAACTAGCATCCTATACTAAGCATGTAGGATTGCAGGTAAAGGTAACAACAGTAGTGGCAAAGACAGGCTATGCAGCAGAATAGGATTAACGGAAAGCAGTAACATGCTACACTACTCTAATGCAAGAGTATAGAGAAGATAGGCGATATCTGGTGATCAAGGGGGGGGGCTTGCCTGATTGCTCTGGCAAGAAAGAGGGGTCGTCAACAGCGTAGTCGATCGGGGCACCAGCAGCGACGTCGGTCTCGTAGTCTACCGGAGAGAAGAGGGGGAAGAAACAATGAATACAATGCAAACAGATGCATAACGATGCATGACATGACAAAGCGTGAGGCTAGGTGTGCCCAAACGCGGTACTAGGTGATACCGGCAAAGGGGGGAAACATCCGGGAAAGTATTCCCGGTGTTTCGCGTTTTCGAACAGATGAACCAGAGGGGGAAAGTTGCGAGTTCGATATGTTAGGCATGTGTGGCGGACGAATGGGCTGCTTAACCGGATTCGTCTCGTCGTTCTGAGCAACTTTCATGTACAAAGTTTTCCCATCCGAGCTACGGTTTATTTTATATTATTTTTAAAAAAATTTAAAACACTTTCTAAATTGTTTTAATTCAAAAATTAAATGTTAAATTGCTATGCGTACGCAGAAGTGTACCCACAGAAGGGCTTGTGTGGCTGACCAGTAGGCCCAGTTGACTTGGTCAACTGTCCAGTCAGCAGAGACTGACTGGTGGGGCCAGTCAAAGTCAACAGCCCAGTCAGCATTGACCGTTGACCTGGTCAACCTGACAAGTGGGTCCCACTATCATTGACTCATAACTTTAGTAGTTTAGGAAAACTTGCTTAACTAAAAGTGAGGCCCATATGTCACTGGGTTATATTATGCTAATTACCTAATTAACTAATTAATTACATACTAAATATTTTAATTAGCACTTATTTTTCGTTCTTATCCAGAGGCTGGGCCCCGGTGGTCAGGAGCACAACCGGCCACACACACGCACACGCACACACGGCTGTGGGCGAGGCCGTGGCCGGAGCCTGGTCGGCGGGTGGCCGGTGGCCAGCGGGCGCTGGGCGGGGCGGACACGGGGCATGGAGCGAGCGGGGAAGGGGCGCGGCGGCGCCGGCGGAGTGCACAGGGGGGTGCGGCGACGCGCGACGCCCAGGCACAGCAGCAGCCCTGTGGACGGGCGAGCAGCGGCAGCGGAGGCGCGAA
>NC_057802.1:319362364-319371128 GCF_018294505.1 Triticum aestivum | reverse complement strand
TGGCGGGCTCGGGTGCCCCCGATCCAGATCGGGGGGTGAGAGGAAGAGGTGGGGGATCGAGGGGATCGTGCGGGGGGGAGTGGGTGTGTCGGTGGGCTCTAGGGTTCCAGGGGTGGGAGGTTATGCAGGCGCGGCTGGGCCGGCTGGGGTGGGCTGGCCGGTTGGGGTGGGATGGGCCGAGGCCCATCGGGAGCTCGGGGTCTTCTTTTATTTTATTTTATTTTATTTTCTGTTTTGCATTTTCTTTTATTTATTTCTCTTTTCTGTTTTATTTCATTTTAATGTATTCAGGCATTTTCTAAAAAGGTGTTTGCTGCACTATAATTACCTATGCCATTTTTGGCACTGCCCGAACATTTTTTTCAATGTTTGAAGACATTTGTTTGTTTGCCATATTTTTAATTGATTTTTGAATCGGTTTGAACTAACGAAAGATTAGCAACTGTAACGGAGGTAACGTGGCACCATTAGCGTGGGATTACTGTAGCGTAATTACCCGGGCGTCACATCCCGTGACCTCAAGAATAAAAGTAACTACTCACAAATGATAATCATGATCAAGATCAGAGGGGTATTAAATAGCATAATGGATCTGAACATATAATCTTCCATCGAATAAACCATATAGTAATCAACTACAGATGTAATCAACACTACTAGTCACCCACGAGTACCAATCTATAGTTCCTGTACAAAGATTGAGCACAAGAGATGAACTAGGGTTTGAGAGGAGATGGTGCTGTTGAAGATGTTGATGGAGATTGCCCTCCCCGAGATGGGAGAGTTGTTGGTGATGATGATGACGATGATTTCCCCCTCCGGGAGGGAAGTTCCCCGGCGGAATCGCTCCGTCGGAGGGCAAAAGTGCTCCTGCCCAAGTTCCGCCTTAAGACGGCGACGCTTCGTCCTGAAAGTCCTCTCCTTATTTTTTTTCCAGGTCAAAATGACTTATATACCAGAAGAGCGGCACCAGAGGTGAGCTGAGGAGGGCACAACCCACCAGGGTGCGCCGGGGCTCCCTGGCGCGCCCAGGTGGGTTGTGCCCACCTGGTGTGATAGGGCGAGGGTGTCCCGATCTTTCGATGAGATGATAACTATCGATTTGGTGGAGTCGACTTTGACGATCCGACTACAAACGTGCACGACGTTGCGCCTTAGCAATCGCTAAACCAATCTCCTGAGGTTACTGACGATACCGGAAGCACGATCAGCCTGACCACGAAGGTCTATTCCTGCAAGCAATCGAAGAACGAGCAAGAATATGATAAAGCAATCTGAATATTGCGAATATATATGAAGTATTGATAATGGTGGGGATCCGTAAGCGGTCTTGGTCTGGTCGTTGGACACAAACGAAGTACACGAAGTTGCAATGGCTAACTTTTAACTAAACAAATCCCAAGGAAAAAGCTACTAGATGGATCTACTTATATAGGAGCAAGGGGTGGCGGCCAAGGAGGTGGGAGGACGTCCCAAGGCAGCCTAAAACCAACCCTAGGTCGTACAAGGCTCATGGGCCCAAGTGGAGGTGATGCAACACCTTTGGACTTGTAGTTTGACTCGGATTCTGGTGCAACGTCAGATTGTTTCGACCATAACTCAATGCTCCGGACGAATTTAAGGGTGAATCCAATTGGGCTGGAAAGAGCACGAAATCTAGTTTCCAACAAAAAAAGAATCACCCAATTCGGAGTCCGTATGAAAAAGTTGTTGGCGTTTTGAGTCAGGTATGTTTGTGCAGTCCGAATCTGAATCCAGAACGTGAGAGACTTGGACTCTATCTTCTCTTGGCCCAAAAGTGACGTGAGAGGACTTTTTGAACAGAACCTAAACTTCTCCTTTTGCCTTATCTTCATATGTGGACTGTACAAATGTCCCATACACCTGCAATTAGACAAAACACAAAAGTGTGTGAAGTATTTTTGTTCTCGATAACATAAATAGATTATTGAATAGTTTGCACTAGAAATCACCTGACAAATATGCATGTATGCAATATTTTTGGTCGTATCCAAGGTAGTCATGTCCTCATCATCCTCCCCTTCTTGAAAACAAAGCCGTCCTCGGCGTTGCTTAATCTGAAATGTGGCTAACAAAAGAGACAAGGTGTACATGTTGTATATGTATATGTCATCCATTTTTACTTCCCGTGGATTTTGCACATATGACACATGTATACATGAGTAACTTTCATAGTTAATAAAATATAAAGCCAAAATATTATCACAAGAAGTAGAAGGCATGAAAGTATTGCAACTCAGTTTGCACATATAAGTGAAGCTCTTATTCATATGAAAAGATTGACAATATTCATCATTAAACCATCCCAACATTGATGAACCATCACCAAGATTAGAGGTCATATCAAAATGATTAAACATTGGCACAATTATTTTCAAACATGTTTGATCCAAATCTGATTTATTCCCTGATTCACTTGATTCTTTTGCATCGATAGTTAATTCAATGGGCTCACTCAAAATTGTTTGATCACATGGCAAAGTCAAATCATCAACATAGTCCTCTAAGGTAGCTGGTGTGATCAAAGTAGTGGGTAGCTCACCGCATGGTGCACTTAAATTGACAAGACATTCATCATACTCATGTGGAAGTGGAAGATTAGTACCTTTGTCATTACCTCTTATGATCAACTCAGATGAGGTAGGCACTCTCGGTGATGATGTGTCACATGGTGGAGGTGATGTAGTCCTCACAACAACGGATGTGGTTGTCATAGTATGCTTAGTAGTTGAAGGGACAACCGTATCAACTCTTGGAATGTGCATCTCGCGCTTGTTCTCCTTGTGCGCAGCACGTCGTTTTATTTCCTGTTCCGCTTTGCAAGCAAGATGAAACAAATGGTCCATAGGATAACACTCTTCATGTATTAGTATCTCCTGAATGTCACGATTTAATCCTCCCCAAAATCTAACCATAAAATCTTCTTCACTTTCTTCTAAAGAGGAATGCAGCAAGGTAGTTTGTAAAGTATCATAATATTTCGTTACGGTGTCACTACCTTGTTTTAAATGTTGCAACTTTGTAATCATGTCACGAGTATAATAAGCGGGAACGAATGTATGTCGCATGGCAAGTTTCAAATCATCCCAAGTAGTAGGTATATCATTAGGGTGTAACCGACAATATTCACTCCACCAAACTACAGCATAACCAGTGAAAGAACCAACCGCAACCTTAACTTTTTTACGTACATCAAAATTATTGGAAGCAAATATATTATTTAGGTCAAATTCCCATTCAATATATAAAGCAGGTCTAAAACGGCCATTAAATGGTGGTATAGAAACATTAACCTGATCATGTGCATTTGGATGTTTGTGCACCTCTCGTGACGGTTGTGGTATTTGCATAGGTGATGGCACATCTCCCACGATCGACAAACCCCATGAATTGACTCTAGATCCTGTCATGATTAGTAGAAACAAGAAACAAAATTCAAGAATAATGTTCCTATGAACTACTAGGATGTGGTGGTAAAGCGCTCACAGTAAAGCAAATATCAATATCTTACAAGTTCTTACCAAGCAGCAGGTGGTGACAGGCAACCAGCGGTGTCAAATAACTCCAAAGATTGAGTAAAGCGATTGCCAGGGGAACGTACGTATACACGGTGTAGAAATATGTGGAGCTGGGTTGGCTATATATGGTAGCAAAATATTAGCAATAATCAATTCAGAGATGCAATGTTGAATAAACGCTCAACGACGGTACTGTGCTGGTCCTAGGCTAGACCGGACTAGAGACGCGAGCCTAGAACACTAATGAGGTCACGGCGTAGCACAACTAGCATCAATGAAGGATACTAAGTAGCTCTGGATAGCAAGATATAAGTGAAGATCACAACGGCAGTAAAGATAATGATGAAAAACAACTGCCAAGCAGGATATACAACAACTCTCTCCAACTTTCCTCTTGAAAAGTTTGTGCCAATTTTCTGATAATTTTTTTCAAAGAATGCTACTAACTCAAGCTTTCCAATGCAAAAAGAATCACTCAATTCCGAGTTGATATGAGGAGTGAAAGAATTCTGAAACTGGCTTGAAAAACTGGAATAAGCTGTGTCCGCGAACTTCGGAGGGCAAAAAGACCTATTTAGAAGACGATTTTGAGGTGTCAAATATTGAACTAGTCTCTGCAACTATTTAGATGCGGCTCGTCGCTAGCTTTCATTTGAGTACTCGCGGAGTCAAAACGGACTTCGTATGAGGAAGGTATGCCTGTTTTACTAAACAGTGCACAAAACAGATTCCAATCCGAATTCAACTACGAGATTGAGTCTAGATAGATCCGAATTTTGTTTTTTTTTCTTCTCTCTTTTTTTTTCCTCACACTTTTTTTCTTTCTCTTTTTTTTCTGACTTCTTTTTTTTTCTCTGTCTTTTTTTTCTCTCCCTCTTTCCAAGACAAACTAGATAAGATGCAGATTGGATCAAGCGAAGATGTGAACGACCTCAACTATGATTGTGACAATGAACTATGGGTAGCACATGGTGGAATTTGATGGATGGTGTGGTGGACAGCAGAAGGGATAACGATGCAGCGGCGACGTGACTAATGTGAACAGAACTCGAAACTCTAAACGAACTAGACCCTAAGACCAGCAACTCGACACGACGATGCAACCGATAATTCAATAATGCAAACAATGAATAGAAAATTGCAAAGGCTCAGACTGGCTTGGACAAAAGGATGAATAGATCTAACTTTTTTGTGGCTTTTTCTTGGACAATAGGTAAGAAAATAAATCTAATCTAGGGGAAACTGGAAATTCTCACCGAGCAACCTGAAAACTGATACCACTTGATAGGGCGAGGGTGTCCCGATCTTTCGATGAGATGATAACTATCGATTTGGTGGAGTCGACTTTGACGATCCGACTACAAACGTGCACGACGTTGCGCCTTAGCAATCGCTAAACCAATCTCCTGAGGTTACTGACGATACCGGAAGCACGATCAGCGTGACCACGAAGGTCTATTCCTGCAAGCAATCGAAGAACGAGCAAGAATATGATAAAGCAATCTGAATATTGCGAATATATATGAAGTATTGATAATGGTGGGGATCCGTAAGCGGTCTTGGTCTGGTCGTTGGACACAAACGAAGTACACGAAGTTGCAATGGCTAACTTTTAACTAAACAAATCCCAAGGAAAAAGCTACTAGATAGATCTACTTATATAGGAGCAAGGGGTGGCGGCCAAGGAGGTGGGAGGACGTCCCAAGGCAGCCTAAAACCAACCCTAGGTCGTACAAGGCTCATGGGCCCAAGTGGAGGTGATGCAACACCTTTGGACTTGTAGTTTGACTCGGATTCTGGTGCAACGTCAGATTGTTTCGACCATAACTCAATGCTCCGGACGAATTTAAAGGTGAATCCAATTGGGTTGGAAAGAGCACGAAATCTAGTTTCCAACAAAAAAAGAATCACCCAATTCGGAGTCCGTATGAAAAAGTTGTTGGCGTTTTGAGTCAGGTATGTCTGTGCAGTCCGAATCTGAATCCAGAACGTGAGAGACTTGGACTCTATCTTCTCTTGGCCCAAAAGTGACGTGAGAGGACTTTTTGAACAGAACCTAAACTTCTCCTTTTGTCTTATCTTCATATGTGGATTGTACAAATGTCCCATACACCTGCAATTAGACAAAACACAAAAGTGTGTGAAGTATTTTTGTTCTGGATAACATAAATAGATTATTGAATAGTTTGCACTAGAAATCACCTGACAAATATGCATGTATGCAATATTTTTGGTCGTATCCAAGGTAGTCATGTCCTCATCATCCTCCCCTTCTTGAAAACAAAGCCGTCCTCGGCGTTGCTTAATCTGAAATGTGGCTAACAAAAGAGACAAGGTGTACATGTTGTATATGTATACGTCATCCATTTTTACTTCCCGTGGATTTTGCACATATGACACATGTATACATGAGTAACTTTCATAGTTAATAAAATATAAAGCCAAAATATTATCACAAGAAGTAGAAGGCATGAAAGTATTGCAACTCAGTTTGCACATATAAGTGAAGCTCTTATTCATATGAAAAGATGGACAATATTCATCATTAAACCATCCCAACATTGATGAACCATCACCAAGATTAGAGGTCATATCAAAATGATTAAACATTGGCACAATTATTTTCAAACATATTTGATCCAAATCTGATTTATTCCCTGATTCACTTGATTCTTTTGCATCGATAGTTAATTCAATGGGCTCACTCAAAATTGTTTGATCACATGGCAAAGTCAAATCATCAACATAGCCCTCTAAGGTAGCTGGTGTGATCAAAGTAGTGGGTAGCTCACCGCATGGTGCACTTAAATTGACAAGACATTCATCATACTCATGTGGAAGTGGAAGATTAGTACCTTTGTCATTACCTCTTATGATCAACTCAGATGAGGTAGGCACTCTCGGTGATGATGTGTCACATGGTGGAGGTGATGTAGTCCTCACAACAACGGATGTGGTTGTCATAGTATGCTTAGTAGTTGAAGGGACAACCGTATCAACTCTTGGAATGTGCATCTCGCGCTTGTTCTCCTTGTGCGCAACACGTCGTTTTATTTCCTGTTCAGCTTTGCAAGCAAGATGAAACAAATGGTCCATAGGATAACACTCTTCATGTATTAGTATCTCCTGAATGTCACGATTTAATCCTCCCCAAAATCTATCCATAAAATCTTCTTCACTTTCTTCTAAAGAGGAATGCAGCAAGGTAGTTTGTAAAGTATCATAATATTTCGTTACGGTGTCACTACCTTGTTTTAAATGTTGCAACTTTGTAATCATGTCACGAGTATAATAAGCGGGAACGAATGTATGTCGCATGGCAAGTTTCAAATCATCCCAAGTAGTAGGTATATCATTAGTGTGTAACCGACAATATTCACTCCACCAAACTACAGCATAACCAGTGAAAGAACCAACCGCAACCTTAACTTTTTTACGTACATCAAAATTATTGGAAGCAAATATATTATTTAGGTCAAACTCCCATTCAATATATAAAGCAGGTCTAAAACGGCCATTAAATGGTGGTATAGAAACATTAACCTGATCATGTGCATTTGGATGTTTGTGCACCTCTCGTGACGGTTGTGGTATTTGCATAGGTAATGGCACATCTCCCACGATCGACAAACCCCATGAATTGACTCTAGATCCTGTCATGATTAGTAGAAACAAGAAACAAAATTCAAGAATAATGTTCCTATGAACTACTAGGATGTGGTGGTAAAGCGCTCACAGTAAAGCAAATATCAATATCTTACAAGTTCTTACCAAGCAGCAGGTGGTGACAGGCAACCAGCGGTGTCAAATAACTCCAAAGATTGAGTAAAGCGATTGCCAGGGGAACGTACGTATACACGGTGTAGAAATGTGGAGCTGGGTTGGCTATATATGGTAGCAAAATATTAGCAATAATCAATTCAGAGATGCAATGTTGAATAAACGCTCAACGACGGTACTGTGCTGGTCCTAGGCTAGACCGGACTAGAGACGCGAGCCTAGAACACTAATGAGGTCACGGCGTAGCACAACTAGCATCAATGAAGGATACTAAGTAGCTCTGGACAGCAAGATATAAGTGAAGATCACAACGGCAGTAAAGATAATGATGAAAAACAACTGCCAAGCAGGATATACAACAACTCTCTCCAACTTTCCTCTTGAAAAGTTTGTGCCAATTTTCTGATAATTTTTTTTCAAAGAATGCTACTAACTCAAGCTTTCCAATGCAAAAAGAATCACTCAATTCCGAGTTGATATGAGGAGTGAAAGAATTCTGAAACTGGCTTGAAAAACTGGAATAAGTTGTGTCCGCGAACTTCGGAGGGCAAAAAGACCTATTTAGAAGACGATTTTGAGGTGTCAAATATTTAACTAGTCTCTGCAACTATTTAGATGCGGCTCGTCGCTAGCTTTCATTTGAGTACTCGCGGAGTCAAAACGGACTTCGTATGAGGAAGGTATGCCTGTTTTACTGAACAGTGCACAAAACAGATTCCAATCCGAATTCAACTACGAGATTGAGTCTAGATAGATACGAATTTTGTTTTTTTTCTTCTCTCTTTTTTTTTCCTCACACTTTTTTTCTTTCTCTTTTTTTTCTGACTTCTTTTTCTTTTTTTCTCTCTTTTTTTTCTCTATCTTTTTTTTTCTCTCCCTCTTTCCAAGACAAACTAGATAAGATGCAGATTGGATCAAGCGAAGATGTGAACGACCTCAACTATGATTGTGACAATGAACTATGGGTAGCACATGGTGGAATTTGATGGATGGTGTGGTGGACAGCAGAAGGGATAACGATGCAGCGGCGACGTGACTAATGTGAACAGAACTCGAAACTCTAAACGAACTAGACCCTAAGACCAGCAACTCGACACGACGATGCAACCGATAATTCAATAATGCAAACAATGAATAGAAAATTGCAAAGGCTCAGACTGGCTTGGACAAAAGGATGAATAGATCTAACTTTTTTGTGGCTTTTTCTTGGACAATAGGTAAGAAAATAAATCTAATCTAGGGGAAACTGGAAATTCTCACCGAGCAACCTGAAAACTGATACCACTTGATAGGGCGAGGGTGTCCCGATCTTTCGATGAGATGATAACTATCGATTTGGTGGAGTCGACTTTGACGATCCGACTACAAACGTGCACGACGTTGCGCCTTAGCAATCGCTAAACCAATCTCCTGAGGTTACTGACGATACCGGAAGCACGATCAGC
>NC_057802.1:319349918-319361921 GCF_018294505.1 Triticum aestivum | reverse complement strand
CCAAGGAAAAAGCTACTAGATAGATCTACTTATATAGGAGCAAGGGGTGGCGGCCAAGGAGGTGGGAGGACGTCCCAAGGCAGCCTAAAACCAACCCTAGGTCGTACAAGGCTCATGGGCCCAAGTGGAGGTGATGCAACACCTTTGGACTTGTAGTTTGACTCGGATTCTGGTGCAACGTCAGATTGTTTCGACCATAACTCAATGCTCCGGACGAATTTAAAGGTGAATCCAATTGGGTTGGAAAGAGCACGAAATCTAGTTTCCAACAAAAAAAGAATCACCCAATTCGGAGTCCGTATGAAAAAGTTGTTGGCGTTTTGAGTCAGGTATGTCTGTGCAGTCCGAATCTGAATCCAGAACGTGAGAGACTTGGACTCTATCTTCTCTTGGCCCAAAAGTGACGTGAGAGGACTTTTTGAACAGAACCTAAACTTCTCCTTTTGTCTTATCTTCATATGTGGATTGTACAAATGTCCCATACACCTGCAATTAGACAAAACACAAAAGTGTGTGAAGTATTTTTGTTCTGGATAACATAAATAGATTATTGAATAGTTTGCACTAGAAATCACCTGACAAATATGCATGTATGCAATATTTTTGGTCGTATCCAAGGTAGTCATGTCCTCATCATGGTGGGCCCCCTATGGTACTTATTTGCTCCAATATTTCTTGTATATTCCATAAAAAATCTCCGTGAAGTTTCACTCATTTGGAGTTGTGCGGAATAGGTAGCCTGACGTATCTTTTTCAGGTCCATAATTCCAGCTACCAGTATTCTCCCTCTTTGTGTGAATCTTGCATATTATGAGAGAAAAGGCATTAGAATTACTCCAAATAGCATTAATATACATAAAACAATATAAATAACAGTAGAAAAACATGATGCAAAATGGACGTATCATCGGGCCACCCACATATCAAATTATCAAAGTAGCGAACATGAATCAAACCAACATGATGAAAGTGATTAGATGAAATTCCCCTATACCCTCAAGAACGCTTTGCTTATTATAAGAGAACGTTTTGGCCTATCCTTTGCCACAAAAGGATGGGGCTACCTTGCTGCACTTTATTTACCATTACCGTTACGTGGTCGTTACAAATTATCTTGCTATCAAACTACTCGTTACCGACAATTTGAGTGATTGCAGAGATTACCTTGCTAAAAATCACTTATCATTTTTTTCTGCTCCTCGTTGGGTTCGACACTCTTACTTATCGAAAGGACCACGATTCATCCCCTATACTTGTCCAGCAGAACTTGAGACCATCTTACTTATGCTGTCACATAGGCTCTTTGTTAGATCAAAACATGCCATGGCGTACGCAGGGACAACCTGAATGACTGCCTTTATGAGGATCTCTTTTGCTACCTTAGACAAGAGTTTAATTTTCCAGCCCTTCAGAATCTCCCAAATCCTTCTCGTAGGTATTCGAAGCACTTCTACCTAGAGCGGCCAATATAGCTGGGGAGGCCGAGGTATTTCCCCTTCAAACATTCCTTCTGTAGCCCCAGAAGCCCGAGGAGTTGCTGCTTCTTCGCGTTCGAGGTGTTGCGATTTGCTAACCTCCGAGTTCACACTCGAGGAGGTCAAGCAAGCACTGGACAGTATTGGCGATCTTAAGGCCCCGGGTATGGTTGGGCTTCTATCAGTTTTCTATAAGCATTACTGGAGTTTGTTGGTGATTCTGTGGTGACAGAGGTTTTGCATGTATTGCAAGGCGGCAACATGTCGGAGGGATGGAACGACAATCTGCTAGTGTTAATCCCAAAGGTACAAAATCCAGAGACTCTAAAAGATTTACGCCCAATTAGCCTTTGCAATGTAGTCTACAAGCTCGTGCCCAAGGTCTTGGCCAGCTGGTTGAAAACTATCTCGGGGGAGATTATTTCACCTAATCAGAGTGCCTTTGTGCTCGGGAGATTGATCTCAGATAACACGATCTTGGCATATGAGATGATCCACTTCCTCAAGAGGAAAAGGTCGGGGAGCACAAGCTTTGCAGCCCTTTTAAGTTAGATATGAGCAAGGTGTACAATCGTGTCGAGTGGGGTTTTCTCGAGAAGGTCATGAAGCAGTTGGGGTTTGCGCAAGATTTCATGAAGCTCATCAGTATGTGCATAAAGACAGTCAGATTTCGATTTAATATGAATGGGCCCTGCACTGATAAGATGACCCCAGGCCGTGGGCCTGCGACATGGTGATCCAATATCACCCTATCTCTTCTTGCTGTGCTCACATGGCTTATCCGCCCTACTACTTCATGCGGAACAAAATGAACACATCAAGGGCTTACAGATCGCTCCTACGGCACCTTCCGTAAGTCATCTGTTGTTCGCAGACGACTCACTTCTCCTGTTCGAAGCCAACCCGGTGAGCATCGCTGCAATCAATCAGATCTTACATGTCTACGAGATGGGCTCTGGTCAGTTGATAAACAAAGACAAGTCTGCTGTCCTCTTTAGGTTGTGTTTGATAGCAAAGTATGACTTAAACTGAAGTATTGAAAAACTACAGTATTTTTGTCTGTAGGTACTAGATACTCCGTTTTTGATATATCAAAGTATTTTGAAGCATTGTCAATACCGAGACCCGTATGGTCAATGTTGTATGGAGCAAAGTAAATTAGCTAGCCATTTGATAGCAGTTGGAAACATGCGTGTTCCTAGCAAGCTACCCGTTGCAAACTGAAGGGCCATGCACAAAGACCACCAACATGCATAAACTGGTTGATTTATTGATAATCATCATCACTTATTAATGGTTTGGTTGATTAGTCGGATATGGACCCTCGTGTGTTGTGGCTATAGAACCAATGGGCAAAAATCGCACAAGCAAGAGGAGCACTAGGTCAGCTCTGCAGCTAGAAGACAGTGCACCGCGGCAGAGCAGCAGAGGCTATGGCCGGCACAACGCTCGGCTAGCAGGTTGCAGCTGTACGAGAAGATAATGTGAGGCGTTTTTCTCGCTAGCTCAGTTTTAAGAAAAAGAAGTCTAGGTTTTTTTTTAAATACAGAGAAAGTACCATGTTTTTTTTTTGCGGTTGAAGTACCATGGTTTTGCCAATACTACAGTATGGAAGTAGTTTTAGTGACAGACAAACAGCTCACGGTAAAATAAACCATGGTAATCTAAAAAACTGAGCATATTTTCCGAAAAAAAAACTGAGCATATAAAACAGCGAGTTTTAGTCGTAGAAAAAAACAAGCAACAGGTCATATTTTCAGATATAAGAAAAACTGGACTGGCTACAGCCGTCCGATCACGTCGACCTTTTTTCTTTGAATGCAATCCGATCACGTCAGACCTTGTGGTGCCCGCACACCACTCTCCAACGGGGAAAAAAATCGAACCAGGCCACGAGAAGGGACAGGCCACTACCATGGCGACCGCGTGCTTCCACCTTCGCCTCTGCCCCCGCTTCCGCGCCTTCGCGTCCTTCTCCTCTCGCCCCCTCCTCGCTACCCACCCCAGGACCCTGCCCCTAGCACGCACCGGCCCGGCTACGCCGCTCGCCGCCCGCACGCGCCGTGGGTTCGGCTCCTCCACGGCCGCCGCCCCGCTCAACGAGGATGACGACTTCGCCACAGGTTAGCAGCCGCTTCCAGGAACTCTTCTATACTCGGATTGTAGCTTCCATCTCTAATTCTCTTACTAAGTTGTTGTTACTGCACGGTGTAGCTGCGGACCTGCGGTTCGAGCGGCCGCTCAAGGTAGTGCAGTACCCCGACCCCGTCCTGCGCGCACGCAACAAGCGCATCAACACCTTCGACGACAACCTTCGCTCCCTCGCGGACGAGATGTTTGATGTCATGTACAAGTGAGTCTGGACGTAGAGCCATGTGCCTTTTACCTTGCTTCTGCCGTGCGCACCGGAGCTGTTTGATGAAATGCACATGAGGTTGCCGTGCCACTTTCTTTACTAAATATATGCACGGTATCGTTAATTTGAGCACCACTGGCTTGTAGAAGTCCATATAGTGCTCTGATTTTTGCCTCTTCCTGTATACACTGACTTTCCATACACCCCGAGAGTCGCTAGGTGGTTAGGATGTGTGCACATCTCCTACGTTCTCTAGTATTTTATAGGCATTGTTCTTGTCAAATTAGCAAATTGAGGTGTCATTTATACTCATGAGGCTATCTGAGGCTCTGAGCCCTGGAATGGTCAGGTAGTTGTGCATGAGTGCACATGATACTACTGCTATAGTTAATAGCTTTTTTATCTGGGCTATATGTCATACTACTCATTTACTTATGGTGGACCTGAAATGCCTTAGTCATAGTCTAGTGGGTGCAAACATTCAATCATAACCTCATAGGCCTCTCCGCTGTTTTTAGAAAGGATTGACCTGGTTTCATGCTACAGGACGGATGGCATTGGTCTCTCGGCACCACAAGTTGGAGTGAACGTGCAGCTCATGGTATTCAACCCAGCTGGGGTGAAAGGGGAAGGAGAGGAAATTGTCCTTGTCAACCCAGTAGTTTACAAGTTCTCGAAGCGGTTGTCAGTCTATGAAGAAGGGTGCTTGTCGTTCCCTGGAATATATGCCAATGTGCTGGTGAGAATTACCTTTATCTTTGCTCTTATTAAGATCTAAGTTGTTGGCGGTGTCTGTTCACCTCTTGAGTTACTAGGAATTACTGGTTGCCATCCATTCTACGGAGGACATACGGTTGAGTCAATTATATATTTTTGAGATAACTTTTCAACATTTGCACAAAACCCAGGTGCTATGATGGCATACACATTTAACTGATAACTAGATGATACCCTGCGCGTTGCTCCAAGAATTGATTGAAATACATTTTAATTAGATTTAGTTGTATGTAATATAAATTTTAAATTAAGAACATAGCTAAATTTTGAAATACTATATATTTTGATTAGATTTAGTTCTTTTCGATAGGAAATTTAAATTTGTAGTATAAGAACTAAATTTGAAATACATATGATTTACTATATTTTGTTATTGAGCTGAGTCTCTTCTCATGCATATTTGTATGTTGAGACTGGGACTTTTTCATGCATGTTTGCATGCTGAGGTGGCATGTGTGCATGTTGAGGGAAATAGATTAGTGGGGGCTAACTATTTAGATATAGAAGATATGTACTGCAAAAATAACTTCTGTGGAAAAGCACACACATTAGCTAGTCTCGACACCAATACCAGCTGTGTTCTTGTTTGATAGCGAGAAAGATACATCTTTCATGTGTTGAATTTAATATTTGTCTCATTTGTCATGTGTTGCTTAATTCCAAATTCTGTATATTGTTATAGAAAAAATCCACTTTACAACCCTGAACTATTGCAGGAGCCAGGAGTTCATTTTTCAAACTTGAACTGTAAAATCTGGTTGTTTGAACATTGAACTCTTTAATCAGTTTACTTTACCCCTGGCTCTCTCAAACGGTTTTGTGCTGACTGAGACAACACGTGCCACCATCTTGCCATGCCAGCAACTTAAGTGAAAAATTAAGAATTAAATAATTCAGACAATAAAGTGAAATAATAATGCTAATGATAATCATAATAATCAGTTTTTTGGAAAGGTCTGTAACTTCGAAGCAATTCACAAATAGTAGAAAGTCAATGGGAAAAACCAGATTCTCTTTTCCTTTAGTGAAAGAAAAAAAGAGCAGATTCAGTAGTTCTCAGATGACATGTAGCTAAACTTTTTTAGTGTCAGTTTGAAAAAACCCAAGTTCTAAAAAGTTTTTTTTTTGGTAGGCAAACTGAAAAAAGACTCAATAGTCAATCTGAAAAATCTTCTCCTCAATTTCCTAAATAGTTCACTTTTCGTAAAAATATATACTCCCTCCGATCTGAATTAATTGACACAGCCTCTATACAATGTCCATTTTACATTGTATAGAGGCTGCGCCAATTAATTCGGATCGGACGTAGTATTATTTTTCTGATTTCTTGATTTTTTTTATGTTTTAATTAAGTTGCTGACAAGGCAAGAGTAAAGTGATCCACATATCTGCCATATGTCGTCTCAGTCTGCGCAAACCACTTGGGATAGGGCCAGCGGTAAATTGATTCAAGAGTTCAAGATTCGAAAGTAAACTTCTGCTATTTCAGGGTTAAAAGGTTGTTTTTTTCGTTTTTATAATCACCCAGAAATATTAGTGATATTTATCAGCCACATAGCCATCTGAAATTAAACCTGCACCAACACTCTAAATATAATTTCAGTTTGCATTTACTTTAAAGCAAGTATGACCTGCATGGCTGCATTACTCAAATAGATTATGTTTTCACAAGTTCAAATTGCTACTGAAAAATCTGAGTACATGAGATTTAGAGTTTAAAGCTTGTTAACATTCACCATACTTATTATCTTAACTATCTATATTATGTCACTAAGCGTTCATATATAAGACAAAAGTATCAGATATCTAACAAATGATGGGAGTAGACAAGTTAGGGAATGCACCTAATATCCACCTTTGTTGATCCTATTATTTAGTACTCTTTTATATTTAGTATTTGCGTTCTTCTGAAAAAGGAGGATTTTACTAATTTATGGGATATGGCATTTGCAATTATCTTTCACCACTGTGCTATGCAGAGACCAGACACTGTTAAAATTGATGCTCAAGATGCTAGTGGAGCAAAGATCAAAGTTAAATTATCAGAACTATCTGCAAGAGTTTTCCAGCATGAGTTTGATCATTTACAGGTATGGGCTTAACCTTGATCGAACTTAATTTTGTCATGTATTTATGTAAGATTTTTGAATTAAATCTTTCACTTGAGTTCATTTATGTGAATGACATATTCAATGGCCAACTAAATCAAGTCTATTTCTCTTTACTTCACTGTCCATGTTACTTTTGATCCAACAAACCAATTGGGTCTAAGGACACCTCAATTTTCGTAATGAAGAGCTTATATTGGTGTGTGAACACATTCAGCACTATAGTCATGTGACCACTCACCATCAACTTGTGGATTTGCAGGGAATCCTTTTCTTTGACAGAATGACTATGGATGTTGTTGAGAGCATATATGAGCAGCTGAAGGTTAGTAAATGTGAATCCGAAGTAGGTGTAGTTACACTGGGAATATCATTTGATATTAGTTCTTGTGCTTATATGCTCTCTCAAAAGCCAGCAGTGTTGTAATTATTGGAATAGTGAGGCGCTTCAAATAAGACACTAATGTCCCTCCAAATTTTACTTTTCTTTTGGGAGAGCATAGAAGCACTAATTTGTTTGTTGTTATCAACACGGCTGTTCATGATGAAGATATGATCCCTTTTTTTTGTATATGTGTTGGTCTTTCTTGGTTGGAGTTTTTTATTAACGCTTTGTTGGCTGGAGTTACATGACTTTGGGTTTTTGGGTTGTCAAGGTTTGGTATATTTGCTGAATAACATGGCATAATATTTCTTGAAGCATGTGCACATGTGTTTATGTTTTGTTATGCCGTATCTCATTTTCTAACTTTGCTTACGTCTAGTCGAAATTTCTCATTTCCAATAGAGTCTAGAGGACAAATACGTGGAAATAACAGGACAAGCAAGCCCTGAAACTATAGCAAACTACAGAGGGACAAAGGATGTCGTTAGTTTTTCAAGATGATTCCGTCAGTCTTCTTCATCTTAAACCTGTCTACTTCGTGTGTCTTTTCATGTTCTATTAAGCAATTCTGAAATCTTTGTCTGCTACTGTACAAACAGGTTCTGCAAACTTTCCAAGGGCATCATCAAGCTGAGCTACAAATTCAAGTTTTTGTGGAACTGTTTGTTGGTGCATACACTGCTGTCATTCTAGTTTTGGCAGTTTTGCTATGTCTAGTTATGTACAACATTAATGAAATTATACACAGAAATTTCACTATTTATGAATGAAGTATTATTTTCCAACAATGAATATCTGAATAGTATTTTGCATGCTATGATCTTGGGGTTATACTGTACTTTCTCTCTTTCCACGAGTTTGTGTTGACTTCTTTTCTCAAAATTTAAAGTACAAAGCAAAGATTACATCCTGGCCTTAGTTGTAACAACCAAATAGCTGAGCCATGAATGTGTATTTTATACAATGGCAAGTTCATAGCCTTTAACTGGATAATGCGCAGTGATGTTGGTGCATCTCTTGCATTGGCCAGCATGTATTATACGTACTTGAGAACACATCATATGCTAGTATATCTTTGTATAACATGGCTGTATGGCCCCATGTCTTTTTGCCATTATGTTTGTTTCTAGCATTGCGATATTTATATCTAACAGTGCACTAAGAAATCCTAATCTTTCCGTGGTGGCAAATCTGGTGCAACGAAGTCCATGCAAACATGACACTTTTCTTCACAAGCTGTTTGATCAACATAAATACGGATTATTGGGGAAAGTGTTGCTTGAAAGCACATTGGTAGTAATATCTCAATAAGAATGGTGACTGTGGTACATTTTCATGTTTATCAATTGACTTACATTGAGTTTACATGTGTGCTATCATTATGTATGACGAAATTCCCTAATAATATGGTTTGATGTGATCTTCATACAAAACTCTACTTTTTAAAATAATAATTTGTTATAGTTAAGAAATGTGGTTGATGTAGATAGTGACATCCATTCCAAAATAGATGTTGTGTGAATTAGTCTTGGTATTTAAAATATTGTAATTTTGCTTCTTGATGGCAACGCTTTATTTATTTAGCGTTGGTTGTGATAATTTAGAGATGGGTATATAAGCTGTATGGGCCAACTATGTAAAAGTTAATGCCTTAGCTCATCCGTGTGCATGGAACTGACAGGCAATTAAGATTAGAAGTTATAATAATGCTGGATAGACGGTAAAAATGCTTATGCGTTAACATGTTGGCTGTCCACCTAGAAGTGAGATCACATTGTAAGGTTCAGTAAGTGTTGCACCAATTTACGTATCTTCCATTATAGCTTATATTTGTTGTTCCCTTATTCAAAGATAGCTTATTCTCGTCGAGTTATAATGCTAGAAAGATGGTAAAAATGCTTATGAGTGATCATGATAACCTACTCCCTCCATTACTTAATATAAGACGTTTTTTAGTTACGGAGGGAGTAGTTAACAAATCATCACTTCTCTGTCATGTTCTAACGGTTAATTCGCTTTCACTTATTCTGTTTTTGCACCATTATTATTTAATTAAGTTGATCTGTTTGAACATTTTTTTTTCTATCCGTCCGTCAAAATCTTTCTAGCTAAACCTAAAAAAAATACATTTCCTTTTCGCGCTGCACTGCTACATGTCTTGAATACAGAATGTGTATGTTGCAAATGCTTTTGGCATTTGTTGCTTAGAAGATGGATGTATTGTACTTGTTCATTTTTCTAACAGTTCATTTTAATATCATTTTGCTGTTCCTTCTGCCAAAGTGCGAA
This sequence comes from Triticum aestivum, assembly GCF_018294505.1. Classification (NCBI taxonomy): domain Eukaryota; kingdom Viridiplantae; phylum Streptophyta; class Magnoliopsida; order Poales; family Poaceae; genus Triticum; species Triticum aestivum. Next base: position 319,352,531 of record NC_057802.1, on the reverse strand, counting down.
AACAAACTTTTCCTTCGATTAATCAATCAGTATACTTTGTTGGTCATCTAAACATTTATTATACTGTAGCAATCCGTTTCTGAATCTTAATTGAGTTATTCCATATTGTACATTCAACATTGTCATTGGGATTCTTGGGTTGTTAACATTTGTTTCACCTTTACCGATGTTGGCACTGTTTTTATTAAATAGTAAGGTGTAGAATGTGCAAAAGTGCTGTAATATTATTTTCTACTCCCTCCATCCAGTGTAAAAAACGCTCTTATATTATGGGACGGAGGGAGTAACACTTATACTTTGTATTGGCATAGAATAACATGCCCTATATTTTTTCAGCTCACACATATAATCTGTCTGCCTGCCCATTTTATATGAAAATATTATGTTTGCTTTACCACAAACATGACACACTTGCCATGATAACAAAACATAAATTAACTGTGTATATATGCACATGACGAAGCAATGGTGCAAAGGGTCGGAAGCATCACAACGACCACTCATGGATAAGCACCAACTAATGGATGAGGATACTATCTGTGTTTCAGCATATGTCATGGTATGACTGCAAGTTGTTCCCAGCAGGTTTTCCGATCTGCAGACAAGCTATGGGAGGGATGGTTGGAGTGAAGAGTTCCCCAAAAGCTTGCCAACAGAATGGATTGTTTAGGTGGTAGTGGGCTATTTGCACGGGTTTAAGTTGTACCCCGGTAAGTGTGATCCCTGAACAAGGTGAGCTGTCACTGCATGCAAAATGGAGAGGCTTGATTGTAAATGTCCCTCTGATGTTCTCATACTGAACGCCTGATACCGCCACTGCTGATGTTTGATTTGTGCACGTTCTTTTGTCGCAATAGAACTGGTCTATCATAATAGGTGTTTGAACTTCGGAGACTTGTATGTTTGAGAACCTTATGTCTTGAACCAGTCCTATACCACCCTGCAAGGAGAATTCAATTGGTTTAGCTCAGTAGGTATTATGAGTTTATTCTGCATGCTCTTTCTTTAATTATTGATCTTACCTGCCAGGTCTTGATTCTGACACCAGTCATTGTTCTGAACATGTTGACATCTCTTACTGTTACATTAGAGACGCATGCTTTTGTGTTGTCCCGGCCTAGTCCACCAATGCTGATTCCATGGCCTGGTCCACAATTCACATTGTGTATGTATATGTTGCTACATCCTGTCTGGATGGAGATGCAATCATCACCTGCATGGAACAAGACAAAAGATGCCATGTGATCTGTGCTATATACTCATTGTACTATTTTTGTGTAACTGCAAAAGATGCTTTCGATACGATTCGCCGCCTTTTTCCAGTGTACCCTCTTATATCTGGAACTGTCCGCTGCACTGCAGAGCTTGCAGAACAGAGGGACATGCTTTCAGTTAATCATATGCCTTACACTATAGTTTGTTGGAATGTTTAAATTGTCGTGTGTTCTCAAATTCTTGTTAAAGATATGTTTCACGTGGACACGTGTTGGCAAAACAAAATTGCTGAACATAATATGAATGCATGCTAGATTGCAAAACAAAGTTCTTCTTGAAGTTGGTCATAAAGAGGAATTACCGCAAGCCAAGTTGGTATGATGAATGCTGACATCTTTGGAGTTCTGCAGGTGTATTCCGTCAGTGTTGAGACTGTTCTCAGGGGAGGATATTGTCAGGTCGTGGACCAGCACCCCTTGACAGTTGTCGAACTTGAGATGGCACTGTGAGCTGTTGACAATTTTGATACCAGCCACTACGACATTTGAAGAACCATAGAACCTCAATGCCTGCATCAGAGTATGGAATCAAAACTGCCCGAGGTTTGTTTTGGTATACAGTACTGAATGTGCACTAAGATAGTGATCTTACCGTAGGTTTAACCCGTGGCATCCTCTCAAGCTCCTCATTGTACTGCTGGATTGTATCCAAGGTTAGTGATTAATAAACCAACTTTTGAATTGAGTGATTTAGTACTAAATGGTCGGGTCTTACCTTGTCGTCATCCTCATCGTCATTTGGGTCTGAGTAGGTCCACCACTGTTGCCCCCTACCATTTATGGTGCCACTGCCTTGAATTGATAATCCACTTAGTTTGGTGAATTCAAGCCATTGAAGCAAGCCAGAACCCCATGCTTTAGCATTTGTTGGGGCTAAGATCGTTCCTTCCAACTACAAAATTAGCACATCATTTAACCCCATTATGTTTTTGTGTTTCACCTTTGCCAGATTGGAGTTTGTTTCTCTTTGTACACATGAAAATTTTCGTTTCATTTTTATTTTCAAATATCCTGCCACTTCAAACCTGCTGCGGCATGATCTTAGACATAGAAACAATTTAAATTATTATGTTGTATCAATGTAGGATTGGAAATGTTTTACGGTCTTAAACATGAAAACACTTTGAATTATTTTGACATATCAAATGTAGCATTGGAATCTTTTACATGCTCATAACATCAAGAGATCATTTTCCCTGCACATATAAGAGTACATACTACATAGGATGGTGTATCTATACAAACATACAAACTTTTATCTCTAGAATAAGGAGTCGTGCTGTTCAATGCAGGTAATGGGGAAAGCTTTTTCAGGTATATATTTGGCATTAGGTGCAGA
>NC_057802.1:319344393-319349651 GCF_018294505.1 Triticum aestivum | reverse complement strand
GAATGTTTGGTTTGCAGTAAGGCCCAGAAAACGAGATTGGCCCAACAAGGAACTCTAGTTCTGCTGGTACAAGAACTGTAGATGCTCCCAGCTTGCACGCAGCAGCCCACGCGGCTTGAAAAGCCTGCATGCACACTAATTTATTAGTGGTTCTCAAAAGACTAGACTCTAGTTCCATAAAATGAACCCAGCGGCAAAATACACTTGTAGAGCTCAGATCCCTAAGCTAATCGTAGTATATAGTTCCACTGTGCCCCTATGGTTTTGTCGAAATGAAAACTATCCAAAACCGTACCCAGAAAATGAGGATTTCTTTTGGCCGAAAAGAAGCCCAAATACACTGTTCAATGTTGGTGGAAGCTTATTTTTTGGAAACTTGCAACGCATCTCCCAATTTCCATGAGTTTAACTACCATTGAATCTTTTTTCTGGTATGTATTTTGGATTTCAAGTATGCCTCTACATCAAACATTTTCATCTTTTCAAATTTTTAAAATTAAATTTAAAGAATTGGTTTTCGAGAACACTAAAAAAAGTTACTGTTGGTTCATCACAATTTTTACCATCAATATGTTTCTTGCGTGCAAAAATATTTTGAAAAATATCGATATTTTTCTTGTGAACAATGAGTGGATGCCCCACTTTGTTCACCAAGAGACCGTGATTCCTCAAAAAGGGAAAAATATAAGAAAAGCCGTACTAGCTTGAAGTGTGGACATGTGAATAACAGAAAAATCCAAAAATAAACCAATAAAATTTCCAGTAAGCACAGGAAATCATGCAAATACTGACTACAGAAAGGTCTGTCACTAGTGACAATTTCCTGCGGCTCTGCACTGGAAATCATGTGAGGGTAGTCGATGACGATGGATCATAGGACCCAATGAAATGTACATCGGATCATATGTCTGTCAAAAATCCAAATCTTCACACTACCTGAAGTTCCACTCCAAATATACAAATACCGAAATTCTAATCTTAGAAAGCCCATGCCTAGTGGTACCTGTTTTCCTGGACTGATCAACACGGAGCCGTCATGCATGACATGGCTGATATGGATTACAAAAGGAAATGTGCAATGCAAAATGGAATTGGCAGTGAGAATTTCTGTGTCGGGGAATGCATGATGCTACCCAAGTTAGCGAACAGCAATTTGAGGGGCAGTGATATTGACCGACCTTTGTATCGTCTGAAACTCCATCACCCTTGGCTCCGAAATCAACCACGTTAAACACCGCGCCCGGTGAGGCCGAGGCCGCAGGTGGTGGCTGCGGCGGCGGCTGTCTGCCCTTTCCACAGCTCGGAGATGGAGGCTGTGGACTTGAATGTCCATTGCCTTTGGCAGGGCTTGGCTTCGGGCTCGGGCTCGGACTTACAGGTACATTGGGGCTTGGCTGGTATGGCGTTTGGTGTCCTTTGCCAACACCAGGGGGGCCTGGTGGCGGGCTTCGCCGGTTGCCCCCGTGCTGCCGGTGGGAGCTGCCCTTCTTTGCCTTCCCTTTCTTCTTGAGCAGAGAGGAGCTCGGCGAGCTCCTTGGCCTCCAATGCTTGCCTCTCCTCGCGTCGCAGACATCAATGGTGGAGCATAGAGCAAGCAAGACAAGGAGAAGCAGGAGGCCGAAGCCTTTTACTCTGAGCTTCATCCTTGTGTCTGTACCTGTTGGCTAGCTGTGTGGAGAGTGTTTGTACGTGCTTGGGTAGTAGATAGATAGACAGCATACATAAGAGGTGTGGATTGCTTGTGAGGGGGGAAAGGCAGAGGACTCTCTTTTAAATAACAAGCTTCAGGTTCAGGGTGGCCATGGTTGCGCCTCCCTCTCAAGATTAGATGAAAATGAATGCGGGAAATGGGGCCCCAACTCACGTGCATGCAAGGGTCTTGTAGCTGCACAGGGAATTGGTAAGTGATGTCTTCTTGTTGCTTATGCTCCTCGCCATGATCATGTATGCTTGGCAATTTGTTTACGGCGGTTATTCAGTGAGAACTTGTCGGTGGTGAACCACATCTATTATGACATTTTCAGTAATCTCTCTCTGCTATAATCACATCTATACCGTTTGCTCCGCATCTTCTTTGACACCGGTTTACTGAAACAGGAATGAAGCATACAATTTATTCACGAGCGGGGAGGAGTAATTTCGGCACCAGATTTTGTGGGGAAACAAAACGTCCGTTGTCCTTTATATATGCTTCCCTGTGGTCCAAGAGATCACGTGCAATTAGAGCGCGAGTATGTCCAGTTTGGCAGCTAATCCAAAAAATCCATATGCATTATGGGGATTACCAAGGTGATGTGCAAACTCGTAGTTTTCATATTGGTTATTCTCATATCGTGGGACCTACTCGTCAATAGGACATCCTTTTCCCCCAAGCTCTCGATGGATTTAGCCAGTTTACCCAGATGGCTATGAATGTGCTTTACCCGGCATCCTCGGCGGGTTTGCCTCCGTGTTCAATGATAGACGTAGTTGTCCGTACGTTTAATCTATAGAGGTGCCATGCCAGATCCCTGCTCTTTTGTTTTTAAGCTGTGGAAGATTGATGCGTCTCTGCCATGCCATGGCTGTGCACGCAGTGCAGTTATGCGTATGTGCCCACTTTTCGATCGGTTGCCAAAACCAAAGGCAGACATGTGATCGATCACTGACGGGACGAGCTAGCATCTAGCCGAGGGGAGGCGGAGGCTAGTCCGTTCCTGAACCAAGCATACGTACTACCGTGCTCGTGCCAACGGTTTTGAGCTGCTCGCGCACATCAACCTTGTACGTGAAGGTGAAGGTGAAGGTGAAGCTGGTGGGATTGGGAACGAAGCCCACCGAATCAACGTGTGGCCATGAACAGCGGCGCGATACGTACTACAGGGGAAGAGGGAGCGGTAGAAGACGAGCGCGCGGACTGGCGCGCACATGCCCGGGTCACATGGGGGCAACGGTCACGGGCGGAACGGAAGGGTCGCGTTTTGTCCGCGCATCGGCCGGGCCGCAACCGCTGCCTGCCCGCATGCGGACGCCGTCGCCATCTCCGATTCTCTTCTCCCGTGCTCCTTGTCCAATCATTCATCCATCCACCCATCCATCTCCGCCGTGCCGCTCATGGAGTCATGGCCGTGCATCCATCGCTTATTAGTTGGCTTCCAAAATAGGTTGCCCCGCTCGGTCGGTGACTTGATCAGCCGTGACCTCTCCCCTAGGACAATGGTCGATGCCCACATTTTCAGCGCTATCTCCGTCTCCGAGACGATCGATCTCCACAGCCTACACGTCTCTTAACTTCTACGTGATGTGATTTTCAGGCAAGTGGTGCATTTTGTGAAGGCAAGACAGAGGCCAATAAAGAGGCCCTGAATCCACATGCCCTTGCTCAGAAACAATCACCGCCCCTGCACTGCATCCGACGCCAGGCCTACTGTGCTGTCGCGGAGGTTCGCCAACACGTAACACGTAGGAGGAGTATGTGGCTACACGTCTGGCTTTTCTTTTCCTTACTGTCGCGTTCGCTACGGTCAGCTTCGTATCGTATACACTCGCCTAATCGTCATTGATTTCTGCACTCGTCCTATTCCTTTATTGCACCGCTGCAGAATCCATTTGCAAGAATCTAATTTACGCTCAGATTGTCGTGGCACCGGTCCTCCACCTTCTCTTCTTTATACATCCGCATACGGCAGGTGTCTGATTTATACGCACGCAAGTGTGTCCTGGTCACAACAGCAGCATTGATAATCTGATTGATACAGCACTGCTGTACTACTCCCTCCGTCCAGAAATACATGTCATCAAAATGGATAAAAAGGGTGTATCTAAACATATTTTAATTCTAGGTGTATCTATTTTTATCCATTTTGATGACAAGTATTTCCGGACGGAAGGAGTACATCAGTATTATTATACTTCGTTGTGGTTCATCTAAGATGGCGTATACAGGCAGTCAATGGGTGGGGAGGCACAATTTTTTTCCCTACGCCCGTCTAGCTAGGGTTTCTCTCCTCTTAGGCGATCCTGATCGCCTCTGAGTTCTACCCGTACACTTCTTCCCTCCGATTGCTGCGAGCTACATCCGCCTTCGTCAGACCCCCTTGTCGATCGCGCGACTGGAACCGGGAACCTGTGATGGCGTCTCTTTCCGACGCCAACTCCACCACGAATGGCGGCGGCGCCGCCGCGACTGCAAGATCGGATCTGGGTGATTTCTTCGATCAACCGGATCTTAACGATGAAGAATTCGCTGACATAGAGATTGATGAGGATGACCCCGAGATTCAGGAAAGTGTTCGTTGGCTTGCCCTAGCTAGGGTTCATACAAACAAAATCTTCAGCCCATCGGCCTTCTACAAGGAGATGAGAGCTACGTGGAATCCGACGCAAAGTGTGAGATTTCGGCCCGTCGGCCCTAATCGTTTTGTCGTCCAAGCATCCTGCTTGGGGGATTGGGAACGCATCATGCTGCAAGGTCCTTGGTTGTTCCGCAATATGGTTGTGCTCTTGTGCCCGTATGATGGCTTCAGCAAAGCGGAGGAAGTAGAGTTCTTTCATATGCCAATATGGCTGCAGATTCACAAGTTACCAGACCCATACTGTAAACAGAATATTGTGGAGAAGCTGTTGAAAGGAGCTGGAGAGATAATGGAGATGCGTCTGAATGGGAATACACGAGGTGATTATATAAGGGCAAGGGTGAAGCATGATATCCGACAGGCCCTCACAAAATATGTTAGTATTGTCCGTGCTAAGGAACGTCATGTATACCTGGTTCGCTATGAAAAGCTTGCTAGGTTTTGTAAGATGTGTGGCCTCATTGGTCATGAACACAAAGAATGTGGACCGGGGGTTCATGATGAGAAATCGCTCAAGTTCGGGGATTGGATCTATGCAGATGCCCCCAGCAAGCCACGAGCAGATACAAGAACAAATAAGGCGACAAGCAATGAACCCAGAAAGGTTGCGACCCCTAAGGTTGACAGGACTGCTACAGAACAGGAACCAGTTGATCCAGAGGTCGCGGATACCGCTTCAAGCCCGGTTAAAATACCTGGCGAAAGAATGGAAGTTGATAAGATCCCGAAGAAGAGATTAAATATGGACGAGGTCGCGGCTATTCCTCAGGATGCCTCTGGTACTTCAAAGAAGTTGCTTGCTATAACTGATGGCAGCGTCAACGATCTGAAGGACGGCGACTCGCCTACAAACAGTAGTTCAAGCAGCAAAAGGTTGAAAGTAGCCATGGATAATGACCAAAACGAGATATCGGCGCCCTCCCG
>NC_057802.1:319338891-319343435 GCF_018294505.1 Triticum aestivum | reverse complement strand
CTCACTCTCGGCCCCTGCGCCTCCCTCATCCCCTCTCCTTCGCGCCGCTCCGTGCTCCCCCCCATCATCCCGAGCGCCTCCGTCGCCGTCCGCCGTCGCAACCGCGGCAACCAACCTCGCCTCGCCTCGCCAACCTGTCCAGCAGCTCCGCCGTCGTCGGCTTCCTCGTCCCCGTCCACGAACGCAAGCCGGGGAGCACCGCAGGCAGCGGATCGAGCCGCCCCCTTCCGCCTCGGGCGTCGGTGACCGCCGTCGTCTCCGGCCACCTCTGCGCTCCTAAGCTGTCGCAGGCTTTACGTAGCCGCTCGGTGAGCTCCTCCCTCCCTCCATTCTCCTCCTCGCACTGCGTGAGCCTCCCTAGCTAGCTCGTCGCCGTTGCTTTGAGCTCGCCGCCGCATATCACCTCGCCGCCGTGGCTACCGTGGCCTGAGCTCGCGTCCGAGCTCGTAGTCAAACTCCTGGAGCTCCCAAGAACCCAACGAGCCCACGCCCGTGCCTCCCCGTGCCTCCTAGCATAGCCTCCGTTGAGCGCCCGAACGCGCTGCCGCCTGCGCTCGTCGCCGGCGTGCCTCCGGTGACCAAATGGTCACGGGCCAGCGCCCGTTGCATTCGCCTCCTAACGCACGTCCCACCTAGCCTCTCCGTTCGCTCGCTAGCATGCTGCGTCGCCCTTTCCTCTGGCGTCCGACTCCGGTCGTCCGCCGATGAGCTCGCCGCGCTCGATTCCGGTCACCCCTGCCGCCACAACCACCACCGTTGGACGCGGCGCAGCCGTAGCTTTCGAACGCGACCAAAAACTCCCTGAACGGTGCCCTGTACGTGGATTCCGGCGAGGTCCCGAGCGCCTCCGCCGTGTTTTCGGTCGCCGGCGTTGCTCCGGCGCCGGCCGCCGACGTGGCACACCTGGGGCCACCCCTGGGTCACTGCCAGTGGCCCCCACGGGCCCCAGTTGACTGGGTTGACCCAGTCAACTGCTGACTGGGCAGGCCCAGTCACTGACATGCGGGCCCCGCCGCAGAAATTAAAAAAATAAAGAAAAAGAAAATGTTTTATAAATAAAAATAATTAGTTTAGCTAAACACTCACTGACATGTGGGGCCCATCCCTCTAATTATACTGTTAGATTAGTTTAATTAAGTATTAGACTAACAGAGGCTGACATGTGGGTCCCACTGGACCCACCTGTCTGGTTTGACTGGTCAGCCGACCTGTTAACTTGCTGACGTCAGCATTGCCTCATGCTGACGTCATAATTCATTTTTCTTAATATAAATAATTCCAGAAATTCAAATAAACTTTGAAAATTCATATCTTTTAAACCGTAACTCGGATGAAAATGTTTTCTATATGAAAGTTGCTCAGAACGACGAGACGAATCCGACTACGCAGTCCGTTCATCCACCGCACCTCCCTAACCTATCGAACTAGCAACTTTCCCCCTCCGATCCGTCTGTCCGAAAACGCGGAACATCGGGCATACCTCCCGGATGTCCCCCCCTTCATCGGTACCACCTACTGTCGCGTTAGGGCACCCCTAGCACCGCTCATTGTCATGTCACGCATCGTCATGCTTATGTTTGCATTGTATTTACTGTTTCTTCCCCCTCTTCTCTCCGGTAGACTACGAGACCGACACTGCTGCTGCCCAGTTCGACTACGGAGTCGACGACCCCTCCTACTTGCCAGAGCAACCAGGCAAGCCCCCCCTTTGATCACCAGATATCGCCTACTCTAATCTCTACTGCTTGCATTAGAGTAGTGTAGCATGTTACTGCTTTTCGATATCCTATTCTGATGCATAGCCTATCCTTGCTACTATTGTTACTACCTTTACCTGCAATCCTACATGCTTAGTATAGGATGCTAGATTTCCATCAGTGGCCCTACATTCTTGTCCGTCTGCTGTGCTATACTATCGGGCCGTGATCACCTGGGCGGTGATCACGGGCATATACTTATATACTATATACATGACACATGTGATGACTAAAGTCGGGTCGGCTCGTAGGAGTACCCGCAAGTGGATCTTTGTGGCGGAGCGACAGGGCAGGTTGAGACCGCCTAGGTAAGAGGTGGGCCTGGCCCTGGTCGGCGTTCGCAGATACTTAACACGCTTAACGAGATCTTGGTATTTGATCTGAGTCTGGCCATTTGGTCTATACGCACTAACCATCTACGTGGGAGTAGTTATGGGTATCCCGACGTCGTGGTATCAGCCGAAGCTCTTTTGACGTCAGCGACTGAGTGGCGCGCGCTGTGTTGGACCGCTTTGACGTAACCGCCGTGATCGTGTGGGTTGCTAGGTCTGCTCGCGGCCGCGTTCGCAACGTGCAGGTGTGCATAGGGCGATGGGCCCAGACCCCTGCGCGCATAGGTTTAGACCGGCGTGCTGACCTCTCTGTTGAGCCTAGGTGGGGCTGCGACGTGTTGATCTTACGAGGCCGGGCATGACCCAGAAAAGTGTGTCCGGCCAATTGGGATCGAGCGTGTTGGGTTATGTGGTGCACCCCTGCAGGGAAGTTTATCTATTCGAATAGCCGTGTCCCTCGGTAAAAGGACGACCCGGAGTTGTACCTTGAGCTTATGACAACTAGAACCGGATACTGAATAAAATACACCCTTCCAAGTGCCAGATACAACCCGGTGATCGCTCTCTAACAGGGCGACGAGGAGGGGATTGCCGGGTAGGTTTATGCTATGCGATGCTACTTGGAGGACTTCAATCTTCTCTCTTCTACATGCTGCAAGATGGAGATGTCCAGAAGCGTAGTCTTCGCCAGGGCTAGCTATCCCCCTCTTATTCCGGCATTCTGCAGTTCAGTCCACTGATATGCCTCTTTACACATATACCCATGCATATGTAGTGTAGCTCCTTGCTTGCGAGTACTTTGGATGAGTACTCACGGTTGCTTTTCTCCCTCCTTTCCCCTTTCTATACCGGATTGTCGCAACCAGATGCTGGAGTTCAGGAGCCAGACGCCACCGTCGACGACGACACCTACGGCACTGGAGGTGCCTACTACTACGTGCAGGCCGCTGACGACGACCAGGAGTAGTTAGGAGGTCCCAGGCAGGAGGCCTTGCCTTTTCGATCGTTGCTACTTTTGTGTTAGCCTTCTTAAGGCAAACTTGTTTAACTTATGTCTGTACTCAGATATTGTTGCTTCCACTGACTCGTCTATGATTGAGCACTTGTATTCGAGCCCTCGAGGCCCCTGGCTTGTATTATAATGCTTGTATGACTTATTTATGTTGTAGAGTTGTGATGTGATATCTTCCCGTGAGTCCCTGATCGTGATCGTACACATTTGCGTGCATGATTAGTGTACGGTCAAATCGGGGGCGTCACAGGGGGGGGAGGACCGCCGGACAGTTCGTGACGTTTTGGCCCTCTCAAAAGCCAACAACCCCAACCTAGTCTTTCTCTGCGAGACTAGACATGATGCAACTAAAGTGGAGAAAATGAGCTGGAGGTTGGGCCGAAAAGGCTTCCACGGAGTCAGTAGTGATGGAAGAAGCGGCGGGCTAGCTCTGTTTTGGGATGAAAATCTTACAGTTACAGTGCTTGAATCTTGTAATAGGTTCATTGATGTTCGTATCCTTGAAGGAGGCTCGGGTATTTCATGGAGAGGTACCTTTGTATATGGGGAGCCGAGTGTGGAAAATCGTCAGCGTATGTGGGATCATCTGTGCTGGTTGCGTGCAGTTTCGCGAGAGCCATGGGCTGTATGTGGCGACTTCAATGAAGCACTCTGGCAGCACGAGCATCTATCAAGATCAGCTCGAGCGTTGGCACAAATGCCAGCGTTCAGGGACTGTTTACAAACATGCGAGCTAGAGGACCTCGGGTTCTCTGGTCTCCCTTTCACATACGATAATGGTCAGGATGGAAATCACAATGTACAGGTCCGCCTCGATCGGGCTTGTGTGGATGAGGCGCTATGTGATATCTTCCCGGCGGCACGGGTACTGCATCTGGCTACCTCCTGCTCAAGCCATAGTCCACTTTTGATCAATCTAGAAGGAGTGCAAGAACCGAGACGCCGGGCGTCAATTCCACGTTATGAGATCATGTGGGAGCGAGACCTCAAGCTGTAACACCCTGGGAATCATGCAACAGTAACTCCCTGTGATTAAGCTAATCATGTTGCTAAACAGGGCTTGTTCACATTTGGATCACCTTCCTTTTCTAACTCCTAGTTCAAACTTCAAATATAATTAAAGTGAAAATTAAAAGTTTTCAAAAACTCAAACAAAAATGTTCTGTGGGTGCTAAATAATACACTGGCAATTATGGTGGAGAAAACTCCTTTTTATAAAATACCTAAATACTTTTAAATGAAATAAAACAGAAAAGAAAATAAACAAATGCAAAACAAAACAGAAAACAAAGAAAAAAGCAAAAGCCCCCCCCCACTGGACCTGGCCCAACTGGGCCAACCCCAGGCCCAGCCGGCCAGCACCATTCCCCCCCCCGGCCGAAAGGCCCAGCTCCACCCCGGCCCACCTCCCTATCCCCTTATCCACTCCCCAACCACCCCCCA
>NC_057802.1:319328305-319336931 GCF_018294505.1 Triticum aestivum | reverse complement strand
AATAAATAAATAAATAAAGAAAATAAAAATAAAAATAAATTTAGTTAATTAATTAACTAAATTAATTAAGTTAATTAATCCTGCTTAATTTAATTAAATAATAATTATTTAATTAAACACTAATTAACCTAAACAGTGAATGACAGGTGGGTCCCACTGGACCCACATGTCAGTTGACTTAGTCAACCCCTGTTGATTGCTGATGTCAGCATGACATCATGCTGATGTCATAAATCCTAATTTCGAATTAAATTAAATAATTAATTAAATTCAGAAATTAATAAAATCTTTAGAAAATCATATCTTTTAATCCGTAACTCGGATTAAAATATTTTCAACATGAAAGTTGCTCAGAACGACGAGGCGAATCCGAATACGCAGTCCGTTCATCCACCACACCTCCCTAACCTATCGAACTAGCAACTTTCCCCCTCCGGTCCGTCTGTCCGAAAACGCGAAACATCGGGAATACCTCCCGGATGTTCCCCCCCTTCACCGGTACCACCTACTGTCGCGTTAGGACACCCCTAGCACCGCTCATTGTCATGTCACGCATCGTCATGCTTATGTTTGCATGGTATTTACTGTTTCTTCCCCCCTTCTCTCCGGTAGACTACGAGACCGACACTGTTGCTGCCCAGTTCGACTACGGAGTCGACGACCCCTCCTACTTGCCAGAGCAACCAGGCAAGCCCCCCCCCTTGATCACCAGATATCGCCTACTCTACTCTCTACTACTTGCATTAGAGTAGTGTAGCATGTTACTGCTTTCCGATATCCTATTCTGATGCATAGCCTATCCTTGTTACTATTGTTACTATCTTTACCTGCAATCCTACATGCTTAGTATAGGATGCTAGATTTCCATCAGTGGCCCTACATTCTTGTCCGTCTGCTGTGCTATACTATCGGGCCGTGATCACCTGGGCGGTGAACACGGGCATATATTTATATACCATATACATGACACATGTGATGATTAAAGTCGGGTCGGCTCGTAGGAGTACCCGCAAGTGGATCTTTGTGGCGGAGCGACAGGGCAGGTTGAGACCGCCTAGGTGAGAGGTGGGCCTGGCCCTGGTCGGCGTTCGCGGATACTTAACACGCTTAACGAGATCTTGGTATTTGATCTGAGTCTGGCCATTTGGTCTATACGCACTAACCATCTACGTGGGAGTAGTTATGGGTATCCCGACGTCGTGGTATCAGCCGAAGCTCTTTTGACGTCAGCGACTGAGTGGCGCGCGCCGGATTGGACTGGAACGCCACTAGGCTAGGTCTGCTTCCGGCCGCGTATGCAACGTGCAGGTGTGCATAGGGCGATGGGCCCAGACCCCTGCGCGCATAGGGTTAGACCGGCGTGCTGACCTCTCTGTTGTGCTTAGGTGGGGCTGCGACGTGTTGATCTTACGAGGCCGGGCATGACCCAGGAAAGTGTGTCCGGCCAATTGGGATCGAGCGTGTTGGGTTATGTGGTGCACCCCTGCAGGGAAGTTTATCTATTCGAATAGCCGTGTCCCTCGGTAAAAGGACGACCCGGAGTTGTACCTTGAGCTTATGACAACTAGAACTGGATACTGAATAAAATACACCCTTCCAAGTGCCAGATACAACCCGGTGATCGCTCTCTAACAGGGTGACGAGGAGGGGATCGCCGGGTAGGATTATGCTATGCGATGCTACTTGGAGGACTTCAAGCTACTCTCTTCTACATGCTGCAAGATGGAGATGTCCAGAAGCTTAGTCTTCGACAGGACTAGCTATCCCCCTCTTATTCCGGCATTCTGCAGTTCAGTCCACTGATATGCCTCTTTACACATATACCCATGCATATGTAGTGTAGCTCCTTGCTTGCGAGTACTTTGGATGAGTACTCACGGTTGCTTCTCTCCCTCTTTTTCCCCCTTTCCTTTCTATCTGGTTGTCGCAATCAGATGTTGGAGTCCAGGAGCCAGACGCCACCATCGACGACGACTCCCACGGCACTAGAGGTGCCTACTACTACGTGCAGGCCGCTGACGACGACCAGGAGTAGTTAGGAGGTCCCAGGCAGGAGGCCTTGCCTTTTCGATCGTTGCTACTTTTGTGCTAGCCTTCTTAAGGCAAAACTTGTTTAACTTATGTCTGTACTCAGATATTGTTGCTTCCGCTGACTCGTCTATGATCGAGCACTTGTATTCGAGCCCTCGAGGCCCCTGGCTTGTATTATAATGCTTGTATGACTTATTTATGTTTTAGAGTTGTGTTGTGATATCTTCCCGTGAGTCCCTGATCGTGATCGTACACATTTGCGTGCATGATTAGTGTACGGTCAAACCGGGGGCGTCACAAGTTGGTATCAGAGCCGACTGCCTGTAGGAACCCCCCTTCCACACTCCTTGGCCGAAGTCGAGTCTAGTCATTGCAAAACTTTTACTAACATGGCTGTGCGGCTTACGGGCCCACGTCGCCATTGGGTGGTACTAGGATCTTTTACTCCTCGACCTTTACTCTGGGACTCTGAACTCTCTTCTACTCGGGTTAAACGAATTTACTAACTCTAACACTAGGATCCCGTGACCGCGTTCACCCCAAAGATGGATGAACCATAGATGTTTCTTAGAATAGTATTTTGAACCATTCACACACTGTCATTTGACTCCTTTGAAACGTCTTTGCTTTCAGATGGAACCCACGAGGCAGGTTGTTCGCCACACGATGGCCATTGGTGCCTCGGGATCACCTGCGGTGCTAGCTGAGATGATGACCTATCTGGGTTATCGCTGGCACCCTGAGTTCACCGTCTACGAGGAGTTCTAGGACTTTAACCAGGAGCAGTACCGTGCCATCGTCCACCTCTACTCTCGGGAGTACGACTCCACTACTGTGCTGCACACCGCACATGGTGTTGGTGTGACCATCGATATGGCTGTCCACGATGCAGCCTATGCTGCTCTGACACGTCTTCGTGGAGAGTATCAGGAGTTGGACACCTCCCCTTTCAGGCACATTGCTATCGCCTCTGATGTTGGTACGGAGGGATACTATACTGCTGCCTACTCCACTGTCACCCGGGAGCCCTTCTACCATCAGCACCTGGTTCTGCATGCTGATGGGCTGGATCGAGCTAACCGAGCTCTTCGCCACGAGATGTACACCACCCGTCAGCACCTTTACCGTGCTCTGACGCTGCTGCACCCCTTTGTCCGGTCTGGATAGGTACCGCGTGCTGCGATCTACCCAGCCAGGACCGTGATGCCCCACGGTGTCGGTTGGCCAGAGGTGGGAGGCTACTCTCCCGCACTTGGTCCTTTTCTGCCACCTGAGCACCGGGCTCTACACCTGAGTATCCGCGGCCCCCAGTCTGCTGACGTGGAGGATTATCCGTTACCTCACTACCAGCTGTCAGGCTACGATTACCTCCACAGTACCTCTTGGGACTGATGTAGGCTTGCTTGTAGTATTAGTTGCAGTCGCCGCGAGCCTGTGTGCCGCCTATGATGTTTTAGTCTATGTACTGAACTCTATGTACTGAACTCTATGCATGGCCCCTTTTGTAAGTTATCCCGACTACTATGTAGTAGCTATCGTGCTCCATTCATTGTGCATGTTTCATCATGAATGATTCTTGTCATTGCAAATTTTCTCAATGCTGAACTACCCCTGTTATATATTAGCAGGATGGTTAGACCAGGTGGTCGTGGTCGTGGTGGCGATGCCCCACCACCACCTGAGTACATGGCTGGTATGATCCAACAGTTTGAACTGAACCGCCAATTCATGGAAAATATGATGGCTCAGTTTCCTCGCCCCAATATGAACCAACAGCCAGCTCAAGTGACTCTTCAAGATTTCATACGCCTCAACCCAACCATCTACCGCAGCTCAACTCAGCCCCTGGATGCTGATGACTAGCTCCGTGACATCACCTATGAGTTGGAGTCTGCTGATGTAGCCCCTGCCAGCTATGTCAATTTTGCTTCCTTCTTCTTGAAGGGACCCGCAGCTCAATGGTGGGACAGCCACAGGCGTACTCTGCCAGCTGGAACAATCATCACCTGGCCAGACTTCCAAGCTGCTTTCCGTGCCCGCTTCATTCCTCAGGGAGTCATGGACCGGAAGAAGCGTGAGTTCCGCAACCTCACCCAAGGCAACAAAACTGTCGAAGCTTATCAGCGGGAGTTTCTGGACTTGTCCCGCTATGCTGAAGAAGACATTGCAACTGATGCACGCAGACAGGAGAAGTTCCGTGATGGCCTTCAAGCTGACATCAAGCTCGCACTTCTAGTGCATGACTTTGCTGATTTCGCCACCTTGGTGAACAAGGCCATCAATGT
Organism: Triticum aestivum; assembly: GCF_018294505.1. Classification (NCBI taxonomy): domain Eukaryota; kingdom Viridiplantae; phylum Streptophyta; class Magnoliopsida; order Poales; family Poaceae; genus Triticum; species Triticum aestivum. The sequence goes on along the minus strand of NC_057802.1, from coordinate 319,332,615 downwards.
TGAAACTGGTCTGCAGGAATACCAGAGCTCACACAGGCGCAACCGTCACACGGGCTCATCTTCGGGCCCGCCCTCACAGAAGCGTAAGATATGGATCCCGAACAGCATGTATCGTCCAAATGCTTCTGCCCCAAAGCAGACCTATGCTGCCCCTCGTCTGCCTACACCACCGTCCAGGCAGTCAAGACTTCCAGCTCCACCATCCCAAGCTCCTGTTCCCACTCCGAATAATGGCTTGTGCTTCAGGTGTGGTCAACCAGGGCACCGTGCTAAAGAATGCAACCAGAACCAGAATCAACTGGCCCTTCCAGCAACTGGCCGTGGTAACAATCAGCCCCGCAACAACAATGCTAAGTCTTATGGTCGTGCTCATGCCAACCACGTTGATCTCAACGAAGCTCAAGACCAGCCTGCTACTGTGATGGGTACACTCCTCGTAAATTCAGTACCAGCATCCGTTTTATTTGATACAGGTGCATCGCATTCATTCATGTCAGAAGATTTTGCATACAAGCACGACGTTAAATGCGAGGAGATGAACACCTCTGTATTGGTCAAAACCCCTGTGGGACAGTGTCAAACCTCCTTGGTTGGCATCGATGTCCCCGTGGAAATCGAAGGGCTGGAATTCTATGCCTCTCCCATTATCCTGAAGACGTCTAACATCGACCTCATCTTGGGTATGGATTGGTTGAAAGCGCATACTGCTTCTATAGTTTGCGCCACTAAAACCGTCCATCTGCTACACCCTTCAGATGAAATAGTTGCTTACCAAGCTAATCTGGTGCAAAATGCCGAGGCAAGGCTCTATGCATTGAATGCATTGAACGCTGCACCACTCGAGGGCATTGAAAATATTCCCGTCGTGCGTGAATTCCTCGACGTCTTCCCTGAAGAACTTCCAGGGATTCCCCCTGCTAGAGCTGTCGAATTCATCATCGACTTGAAACCAGGCACCACTCCTATAGCCAAGCGACCCTACAAAATGCCGCCGCATGAACTCCTTGAGCTTAAGGAGGAAATCGACAAGTCTCTTCGCAAAGGATTCATTCGCCCAAGTTGCTCTCCTTGGGGAGCACCTTCTCTCTTTGTCAAGAAGAAGGATGGGAAAAACCGGTTAGTTCAAGACTACCGTCCTATAAACCAAGCTACCATTCAGAATAAATACCCTCTTCCTCGGATCAATGATCTGTATGATCAACTGGCAGGTTCGTCAGTGTTCTCTAAGCTCGACTTGAGGTTGGGCTACCACCAGATCCGTGTTCGCGAAGAGGATATCCCAAAGACCGCCTTCGTGACTCGCTATGGTTCATACGAGTACACCGTCATGTCTTTCGGTTTAACCAATGCTCCAGCCACCTTCTCTCGTCTGATGAACTACATATTCATGGATTACCTCGACAAGTTCGTCGTGGTTTACCTGGATGATATCCTGGTATTTTCCAAGAATGAAGAAGAACATGCTGAACATCTTCGACTTGTGCTGGAAAAGCTACGAGAGCATCAACTATATGCCAAGTTCTCCAAATGTGAATTCTGGCTACCCGAAGTAACCTATCTCGGGCATGTCATCTCTAAGGATGGTATTGCCATCAACCCTGAACGAGTTCAGGCTATTCTTGATTGGACTCCTCCCAAGAACGTTAAGCAAGTCAGAAGTTTTCTCGGTCTCGCCAGCTATTGCCGTCGATTTGTCGAGAACTTCTCCAAGATCGCCAGGCCTCTGACTAACCTGTTACATAAGGGCGTCAAGTTCCAATGGACAGACAAATGTCAGGAAAGTTTCCAGGCACTCAAAGACAAGTTGACTTCTGCTCCAGTTCTAGCTCCACCTGATACTAAGAAGGACTTCGTCATTTACTGCGACGCTTCCCGTCAAGGGTTAGGCTGTGTCCTAATGCAAGACCGCAAAGTGATTGCTTATGCCTCTCGACAATTGCGCCCTCACGAAGAGAACTACCCAGTTCACGACCTCGAACTTGCTGCAGTCATTCATGCGCTGAAGCAGTGGCGACATTACCTTCTCGGTAATCGTTGCGAGATCTTCACTGACCACCAAAGTCTGAAGTATCTGTTTACTCAGCCAGATCTGAACCTCCGCCAGCTGAGATGGATGGAGCTTGTTGCAGACTTCGACTTGGGTATTTCCTATACGCCAGGCAAGGCTAATGTAATGGCTGATGCCTTGAGCCGCAAGTCTTACTGCAACCACCTCCAGGTTCATAAAGTTCAGCCCTCGCTTGTTGAAGAATTCAGGAAGCTGAACCTCCATATTGTTCCTCCGGGTGCACTCGCTCCCCCTCCTAAACAATTTGGCAAGGTGAACCTCCACGTTGTTACCCAGGGTTCCCTCAATACCCTAGTTGCTAAACCAGATCTCGAGGACAGCATCAAAAGGCTACAGGGGTATGACTCTGAAGCCCACAAGATTAAGCGCTACCTCGCAGAAGGAAAGCCCTCATTCTTCACCATTTCTGAAGATGGCACCCTATACTTCAAGGGCCGCCTAGTGGTGCCATGTGCAGAGAAAAACCTGGATATGACACAGGAAGTTATGAAAGAAGCTCATGATACGCCTCTTTGTATCCATCCTGGTAGTACAAAGATGTACCAAGATATCCGTCAGAGATTCTGGTGGACTAATATGAAGCAAGACATTGCTCGTTATGTTGCTGAGTGTGACGTTTGCCGTCGTATCAAAGCAGAACATCAAAGGCCTGCTGGAACTCTCCAACCTATCTCTATTCCTGAATGGAAATGGGACCATGTTGAGATGGACTTCGTCACTGGATTTCCCAAATCGCAAAAAGGTAATGATGCTATTCTTGTCGTCATTGACCGGCTTTCCAAAGTTGCACATTTCCTGGCAGTCAAAGAAACGATCACTGCTAGCCAGTTGGCAACGCTCTATATGTCCAGGATTGTTTCACTCCACGGTATTCCATTGGTTATCAGTTCAGACCGTGGCAGCTTATTCACTTCAAGATTCTGGGCAAGTTTCCAAGAAGCTATGGGAACTCATCTGTCATTCAGTACTGCGTTTCATCCTCAATCGCAAGGACAAGTTGAACGCGTCAATCAAGTTCTCGAAGACATGCTTCGAGCTTGCGTTATTTCCTTCGGCAAGAAATGGGAGGAATCTCTCCCGTATGCTGAGTTCTCTTATAATAATAGCTATCAAGCTAGTCTGAAGATGGCCCCCTTCGAAGTGTTATATGGACGAAAGTGCCGAACCCCTCTGAACTGGTCAGAAACTGGGGAACGTCCACTCTTCGGTCCGGATATTATCCAAGATGCCGAAGAACAAGTCCGCATTATTCGCGAGAATCTCAAGACTGCTCAGTCACGTCAGAAGAGTCAGTATGACCGTCATCATAAAGACATGGTCTATCAACCTGGCGAAAAGGCTTATCTTCGAGTCACACCTATGAAGGGTGCTCACCGCTTCGGGATCAAGGGCAAACTAGCTCCTCGCTATATTGGCCCATTCACTATTCTCGAAAGGCGTGGAAAAGTGGCATACCAACTGGAGCTACCGCCGAACCTTTCTCAGGTTCACGATGTGTTCCATGTGTCACAGCTCCGCCGTTGCTTCAAGGATCCAATCCGAGCTGTGGATCATGAAGTGCTCAAATTACAGCAAGACCTCTCCTATAAGGAGCATCCGGTCCGCATTCTCGACCAAGCTGAACGCCGCACACGTCAGAAGGCGATCAAGTTTAAAAAGTCCAGTGGTCGCACCATTCTGAAGATGAGGCCACTTGGGAACGAGAGGATCGTCTGCGCGAAGAATACCCCGCACTGTTTCCTTCTACCTCCTAAATCTCGGGACGAGATTTCTTGTAGTGGAGGAGATTTGTAACACCCTGGGAATCATGCTACAGTAACTCCCTGTGATTAAGCTAATCATGTTGCTAAACAGGGCTTGTTCACATTTGGATCACCTTCCTTTTCTAACTCCTAGTTCAAACTTCAAATATAATTAAAGTGAAAATTAAAAGTTTTCAAAAACTCAAACAAAAATGTTCTGTGGGTGCTAAATAATACACTGGCAATTATGGTGGAGAAAACTCCTTTTTATAAAATACCTAAATACTTTTAAATGAAATAAAACAGAAAAGAAAATAAACAAATGCAAAACAAAACAGAAAACAAAGAAAAAAGCAAAAGCCCCCCCACTGGACCTGGCCCAACTGGGCCAACCCCAGGCCCAGCCGGCCAGCACCATTCCCCCCCGGCCGAAAGGCCCAGCTCCACCCCGGCCCACCTCCCTATCCCCTTATCCACTCCCCAACCACCCCCCACCGACA
>NC_057802.1:319318354-319325063 GCF_018294505.1 Triticum aestivum | reverse complement strand
TGGGATCGAGCGTGTTGGGTTATGTGGTGCACCCCTGCAGGGAAGTTTATCTATTCGAATAGCCGTGTCCCTCGGTAAAAGGACGACCCGGAGTTGTACCTTGAGCTTATGACAACTAGAACTGGATACTGAATAAAATACACCCTTCCAAGTGCCAGATACAACCCGGTGATCGCTCTCTAACAGGGTGACGAGGAGGGGATCGCCGGGTAGGATTATGCTATGCGATGCTACTTGGAGGACTTCAAGCTACTCTCTTCTACATGCTGCAAGATGGAGATGTCCAGAAGCTTAGTCTTCGACAGGACTAGCTATCCCCCTCTTATTCCGGCATTCTGCAGTTCAGTCCACTGATATGCCTCTTTACACATATACCCATGCATATGTAGTGTAGCTCCTTGCTTGCGAGTACTTTGGATGAGTACTCACGGTTGCTTCTCTCCCTCTTTTCCCCCCTTTCCTTTCTATCTGGTTGTCGCAATCAGATGTTGGAGTCCAGGAGCCAGACGCCACCATCGACGACGACTCCCACGGCACTGGAGGTGCCTACTACTACGTGCAGGCCGCTGACGACGACCAGGAGTAGTTAGGAGGTCCCAGGCAGGAGGCCTTGCCTTTTCGATCGTTGCTACTTTTGTGCTAGCCTTCTTAAGGCAAAACTTGTTTAACTTATGTCTGTACTCAGATATTGTTGCTTCCGCTGACTCGTCTATGATCGAGCACTTGTATTCGAGCCCTCGAGGCCCCTGGCTTGTATTATAATGCTTGTATGACTTATTTATGTTTTAGAGTTGTGTTGTGATATCTTCCCGTGAGTCCCTGATCGTGATCGTACACATTTGCGTGCATGATTAGTGTACGGTCAAACCGGGGGCGTCACACAAGCTCCCCACGATCATCACTGAGGCCTGGGCTAAGCACCGGCCAGCTGGCAACTTGGGCTTGGTAGCCCATTCGTTGAAAGAGGTGATGAATGATTTGCGGCAATGGAGCAAAGCAAATTTTGGTAATGTCTTGAAGGACATCAAAAAATTTCAAAACCAGTTGGCGGACCTTCAGTTGTCGGGCGCGGATCATGCACAGGTCCGGGCCAAGATGAATCAACTGGATGAGCTTCTGTATAGAGAGGAGATGCTTTGGCTTCAACGATCTCGAATTGAATGGTTGAAGGAGGGGGAACGCAACACCAAATACCTACACCGCCGAGCAGTTTGGCGGGCTCGACGAAACCAAATTCAGAGACTAATGAAGGCCGACGGTTCATGGTGCGTCGCGCCATCAGAGATGGAGAGGATGGCCAACTCCTATTTCAAGGAGATATTTACAAGAGATCCTACCCTGGATCCGAACGTGGTGCCGGACAATATCGTTCCTAAGGTTTCAACAGAGATGAATGGTGCTTTGTGCAAACCCTATTCGGAGGAGGAGATATCTAATGCTTTGTTTCAGATCGGGCCGTTGAAAGCTCCGGGCTGTGGTGGTTTTCCGGCAAGATTCTATCAGCGGAATTGGGCTGTTCTCAAGGAGGAGATAGTGGCAGCAGTGCAGGAGTTCTTTGTCACAGGAATCATGCCAGATGGTGTTAATGACACGACGATTGTGTTAATCCCCAAAGTTCCCCACCCTAGGGAGCTAAAGGATTTCCGACCCATTAGTTTGTGCAATGTGGTGTATAAGAACGTGTCTAAATGCATGGTGAATAGGCTACGACCGCTCCTAACTGAGCTTATCTCTGAAAATCAGAGTGCATTCATCCCAGGGAGGCTCATCTCTGATAACTCCATTATTGCTTTTGAGTGTATTCATCATATTCAGTCTGTCAAGGAAAACTCACCATCTTTATGTGCCTATAAACTAGATCTGTTGAAGTCCTATGACCGTGTGGATTGGATTTTTTTGGAAAGGGCACTCTCTAAGTGGGGCTTCTCTGGCCAGTGGATTTCTCGTGTTATGGCGTGTGTTTCCTCAGTGAAGTACTCTGTTAAATTTAATGGCAAGTTGCTGGAGACTTTCTCTCCATCAAGAGGTCTACGCCAAGGTGATCTGTTATCCCCCTTCCTCTTCCTTTTTGTGGTTGATGCTCTTTCTGTCCTTCTAAACAAGTCTATGAGGGAAGAGGGAATGCAAGGGGTTAAGATATGCAGAGGTGCTCCTGTCATCTCACGTCTCCTGTTTGCCGATGATTCCCTTCTGTTTTTCCATGCTTCAGAACAGCAGGCTCTTTTGGTTAAAGGTGTGTTGAATATGTATACGACGGCGACTGGACAATTGATTAACCCGTTGAAGTGCTCCATCCTTTTCTCAGATAACTGCTTGCCAAGTGTGGTTCAGGAGGTTAAAACTGTTCTGGAGATTACACAAGAAAGTTTTGAACCCAAGTACCTGGGTCTTCCTGTCCCTGAAGGAAGAATTCACAAAGGAAATTTTGAAACTGTCCAGGAGCGTTTATGGAAGAAGCTCATAGATTGGAGTGAGTAATATGTATCCACAGGTAATAAGGAGATTCTGATCAAAGGTGTCGCTCAAGCCCTACCTGCTTATGTTATGAGTGTTCTCAAGCTCCCTGCCTCGGTATGTGACGAGTTGACTCGTATGATACGTCAATACTGGTGGGGAGTGGAGAACGGGAAGAAAAGGATGGCCTGGATGAGCTGGGACAAACTGAGGCTCCCTAAATCCATGGGTGGCATGGGGTTTAGGAACATGAGGTCTTTTAACCAAGCCTTGTTAGCAAAACAAGCGTGGCGATTACTGGATACGCCGGAGAGCCTTTGTGCACGACTACTAAAGGCAAAAATATTACCCTTCTGGACATTTGTTGGATATGGTATTCTCGGGCAATGGTTCTTCAGTTTGGAAAGGTATTTTGCATGGTCTCGAGTTGCTCAAGAAAGGTGTCATTTGGAGGGTGGGGAACGACGCTGATATCCACACTTGGAGGGATCCTTGGATCCCCTGTCCATCGACGTTTCGCCCTATCTCACCGAAGGGCAATTGCCGCTTGAACCGGGTGGCTGATGTTCTTGATGAAAACGATGCTTGGCGTGTGGATCGCCTTCGTGAGTTTTTTTGGCCTATGGACGTGGAGTACATAGTAAAAATCAGAGCATCGCCCCGTCAGCGTGGTGATTTCTTGTCCTGGTTCCCGGAGAAATGCGGAGTATTCACGGTGAAGAGTGCTTACAAGCTAGCCACATGTGATCACAATGCGGCCTTTGCAAATGGCTCTTCTAGCTCAAACCCAGAGGGGAATCGTTCACTTTGGAACCGAGTTTGGTCGGCCAACGTGCCTCAGAAGATGAAGATTACAGCTTGGAGAGTGGTTACCGGTACGTTGGCTACTCAACAGTGCAAGAATTACAGGCATTTGGCCACACGTTCACTGTGTCCTCTCTATGGGGTGGAGGAGGAGAGTACCTTTCATGCCCTGATCGCTTGCACTCAGGCAAGGATCTTGTGGATCAACATGATGGCCGCTTCCCAACGACGACCTCCTCATTGATAATGTGAAGGAATGGCTAATGCTCCTTCTAAACTCCTGTTCAGAGATGGTCGGAGATATGATTATTATGCTGATTTGGCGTATATGGCAGATATGTAATGACATCTACCACGGCAAGGAAGCCCCACCCGTGCCTGCTTCGGTTGAGTTCTTGGACGGTTACTATAAATCAATCAACCTAGTGGGCAAGTTTTCAGTTGAGGATATTATCAAAGGGAACCTTGGGTGTCCCTTTTGGTGCCGCGCCAAAAGGCGGCTGTGCCTGTTTTGCCTTGGTCGGCCCCGGCGCAGGGTACGGTGGCCCTGTCCGTCGATGGTTCGTACCAACCGGAGGATGGCACCGTGGCGGCCGGGATGGTTCTAAGGAATAGCGAGGGTGTGATCTTATTTGCGGCATACAGATACATTTTCCATTGCAATGGTCCACTAGAGGCGGAACTACATGCGATGATGCAAGGTATGGCCCTGGCCATCCAACACTCAAACTCTCTGCTGATGTTGCAATCGGATTCCTCGGAAGCGTTATCTTGCCTGTCCACGGATGCTCTGCGGCGGTCAGCTTATGGCCAGTTAGTCTTGAAGATTAAACACTTAGCTGGTAGTAGGGAGTTTGTACCTCAGAAACTTAGTCGTTCTCAGAATAGAGTTGCCGATCGTTTGGCGAACTACAGCCGAACGGAGCGAGCCATCGCTTTCTGGTTTTGTTCAGTACCACCTTGTATTAAGGACTTGTGGCCTCTCGACTGTAACTTTATGAACTTGCAATAAAACTCTCTTTACCCTCGGAAAAAAAGGGTGGGGAGGCACACCGCACGAGGCACAGCTGCTCTCTGTACATGTGGTTACTATAGTACAGCATGCAGTAACAAACACTCGACTGGTCACTCATCAGGCTAAGCCTCACAGGATGCACTTTTATCGCTAGCGGCAACCTGCTGGTTTGACGATAAATCGGCATTTAGCAGCAACTGCTCGGTGAAAGACAAATACTACTGGCAGGAACAGGGTCTGACGTCCACTGCTTAATTCTCAAGGCAACAACATACTAATACAGACATTCAGATAAATACACCTTACAACTTGCTAGTGAAACGACAGACTGAACGGTGGACGTAGAATACTACAAGTCGTTGCAAATGGAGCAGCAAGTACGTAGATTTGCAAGCTGTCGAGGCCTGTCGGCCTGACAGTCTTGGTACACAAAATTACAAATGAGCAAGCTCCTGCATTTTCTGAGCGTTTTTATTATCTCACGATATAGAATTAAGTGGATACAAATTCATAATAAGCAACATCCGATCTTTGAATAGCTAAGATGCACACAACCAAACATTAACGGTCTAAGAAAATAAAAAGTAAAACCCAACATATCGACAAGAGTAAAGTCATATAGGACAAACACTATGCCTACCGAAGGAGGTAGTGGACCGATACAAAGATTATGTTGCGACCATGTTAGATAAATATCTCTCTTGACACCCGCTCCACCCGCATACGCACCATCCTGGACAAATGTTGATACTTCGTTCGATGTAGCGTAGACCTCGTACGAAATGTACAACAACAAAAAAAATCTGCAAAGGAGAGGCGTTTTTGCCATTCAAGGTTTCTTTTGTTGCCAAACTAAGCTTTTTTGCCTAAATTTTCTGCTACGTGCTAGGGTTTGTTCTGGGGCTGGTTTCCCACCCAGATCCTATTTGGCGCCTTTAAGCGCCACTTATAGACAGTTTTGCTACATGGCACACACTCCCAGTCCCAGCTACGTGGAAAATGGGTGGCCCATGTGGTGTTTTTTTTTTCCACAGGTTCCTGTCGACTTTCTGGGCGGTTTTTCTTGGCATGGGTTTTACTCGGTTTTTGTTTTTCATTCCTTTCCTTTTCCCTTTTTTCAAAGGTGGGGATTTTTTTTTCAAATTTGAAAAATCTTTTTGCCAAATTTCAGAACTTTCCTCAAATTCCTGATTTTTTCAAGTCTACGAACTTTCTTTTCAAATTTGTGAAAATTATCTTTTTTGTAAAAAAAATTCAAATTACAAACTTTTGTAAGTCGTGGACTTTTAAAAAAATATTTTTTTTTTCAAATTTCGTGACCTTTTTGAATTTACAAACTTCTTTTAATTTTTATGAATTGTTTTTAATCCGTGATTTTTTTAATTCCTGATCTTTTTTGAGTACATGAACTTTTTTGAATTCGCGAGCATGTTCATGATTTTTTAAAATCTATGAAATTTTCAAATTCATAAACTTTTTTCAAATGGTCAACAGTTGAGTAGGGTCAACGGGCCAGTCAGTGGTCAATAAGGTCAAGTCAACGGATCAAAAGTCCCCCTCCCCCCCAAAAAAAAGAAACAGGTCAACACCATGGTTGGGAGACCCGAGCGAGCCACCAGCACACGTTCGCGGACCGGCCCACTAATTAAGAAGTACTCCTTTCAAAGGTCACTTCAACCTCCCAGGTTGCGACAAGTGGCACATCGTATGTGCGTCAATTGTCGCAACTTGGGAGTTTTCTCTTTTTCGTAGATCCAATTATTCAAAATGTTCTATCTCTTAACTGTGTGTTTAAATCTCGAACTGTTTTCACCGTCGAATTCCTTGCGTCGAGTCCTTTAAACTAGATCCAATGTTAATAGAATTTGACAAACTTCTTTTCAGAGAAAACCGTGCCTCTCGCGAAAAAAAGGAAAACATGTTTTTTTCGTTTTCGAGTGCCTCTCGCGGAAGGAAAACAAAAAAGAAAACACGTTTTTTCCGTTTTTGAGAGGCACGATCGTGCCTCTCGTGGAAGCAAATTTGTACCTCTCGCAGAAGCAAAAAATACAAAACGTGTTTCTTTTTCGTTTCCGAGAGGCACGACTGTGCCTATCGCGGAAGTAAATCCATGCCGCTCGTGGGAAAAAAAAGAAAACACATTTTTTTTCGTTTTCGAGAGGCACGACTGTGCCTCTCGCGGAAGCAAATCCGTGCCTCTCACAAAAGCAAAACCATGCCTCTCGCAAAAGCAAAAAAAGAAGAGAAAACACGGTTTTCTCCGTTTTCGAGAGGCACGACCGTACCTCTCGCAGAAGCAAAATCGTGCCTCCTGCGAATTGTTTTGTTCGAAAGCTAAGAAAGCCAGGTGGAAAATCGAAAAGCCAAAAAAAGAAAAAAAAACTATCAAAAAGCCGAAAACGCGTGCGAAAAAATAAAAAATAAAAACTAAAAATT